>NC_139716.1:21299705-21480524 GCF_964188405.1 Protomyctophum parallelum | reverse complement strand
GCTGAGTAAGATATTGAAGTCTATACAGTATTGTGTTGAAAGGATAGATAGGCTTATGTGAAAATTATGCTTAAGCATTTTCCAAACAGAGAAGGGCACATAGTGTTAAACTAAGCCTTTTCTGACTGGGAGAACTTAATTGCCTACCCTTCATCTACATTAGTGATACACAGTACCATGCCTATTACTTTTTGTCAGTATAATATTCTGTATTTCAGTCTCATATTTCTGACGAGAGATGCAAAGAATTTTGTATTAAATAAATTGTATAGCTAACCTTGAGCTGTCTTCTCTCTCCACTGGAAATATTTTTCTTCAGCAGTACTCTGGGTCTCCAGTGACTGATGCGCATGTGGTCAGGGGGAAATTATTTGTTTATTAATATTGATGTTTTTCCTAGTTGGACAGAAACACAGCATTGCCTTCATGATGATGAAAGCCTGTGCTTTTCCTGCTGAGTTTATCTTTGAGAGAAAATGTATGGGACAGCAAACCCAATGAATAAGAGATAAGGTAGGAAGTTTGTAGGAGAGCATTTGAACGATTTAAGCCCCCAAGGCATTTTTTAGTCATTGACAAAGAAAGATATGGTGAAAAACCTCTTCGGCGCCTGAAGCAAAAGCAGGAGAAGAACATCAGGCTCTCACACTTAACGCCTGGAGTTCATGAATAAAGGTGATAAGAACAACATAAAGGGAAAAAAGGTTGAATTTATCACTGTCACTGAGGAGACTGACTGGAAGAGGATGAGTTTAGGGGTGCAATCAATCTAATTGATTATAAATATATACAGTATAAATATGTACACCACTGTGCAGTTATAAATAATATACATAACCATACAAACATAGCTGAGCTACAAGCTGACAGCACATAGCGATGTTCTAGGTTGTGAGCTTGTAGATCTGCTATTACTGTAGGATTTTTTAAATTTCTCACTCGAGATAGGGTGAGAAGTTCTGTCATCCGCAAGAGACTCGAGCAAATAAGGGCCGATCCGATAGTTTACCGATACAGTATCGACACACACACACACACACACACACACACACACACACACACACACACACACATAATGCCATTACTTGCATATCAAGCTAATTGGGTATTAGGCCAAGAATAGGTTTTATTTTCAGTTGGATTTAGTTGAAATGCAAATGGATCAGTTATCTTTCAGGTACCGTACCAGAAGGGCAGTGAAATCCTTGTGCTGCTCACAATTCAATTATTATGCAATTTGCATTCAATCATTTTCCAATCAGCTCGCCTGATTTATAGAAATAAATAAATAAACACGTCTGAGGCCTGAGACTCTCAATAATACAACAAATAAGTACAGTGGAATACTTTTGAGTTGAACAAATGAGGTTTGCGAGATTGTCTTGTGCCGTGGGGTCCACTTATCCACATTCTGATGTGTTACAGTTGGAGCACTGGCATTTTCTGCCCATCAACACCATGACTTGAATACACAGGACCTCAATGGAAACAAGCCCTGGGTTTTTAGACATTCTCCTGTATAAATCTGTGCCACTGCCATTTTTGCAAGTTCATAAAGTATACAATTAATCAATCAAAACTAAATAGCAGTGATTTCAAGCTGTTTGATTGCCAAAGAGAGAAACATGTGCTATTTCAATCAGCCTCATTGTAGTGTTTCACTCAGCATGCACATTGCTGTCAAGTGTACAATTTTACCAAAATGAATGTGCTCAGTCAGTAGCCCTGGATAGCTACTGGTCGATCCGCTTGACATCTTAAATGCTCCGTTACAGTATTTAGTATAATTATTAAACCCCAAGCCCATGTTTTGAAGGTCAAGACAGACCTGTATAGCAGACATACAATTGACACATGGAAATGATGGCTGCTGTTGAAAGGGCATGCAATTGTTACCTTTAACCATTGACGTGAATCTTGCATGCACTTGAATGCCTCTTTGTGTTTGCTTCAGAATATCATTGGATAAATAGTTTATTTTCAGCTCCTGGTATGAGAAAAAACAGAACGATTATGCCAAACGGCAGCATTCATTTTAGCATCTTCATTTTGTTTTAATGTTGTGGAATCTGTTCTGTGAAACTAACACTTAGCATACTCCGCTGTAGCTACCGGTGTCGGCTTTGGACCTGAACTCGGCAGACACAATTCAACTAGTGCAGAAAACCACCAGAGATGCAGCACCAGTGATTGAAGAGGTTAGTGGCACTAGCATGTGATTTATTATAACCACAACAAAATCTTAGCTTATTCTATATCAGCAGTTCACCTCTGTCACCCTCTGTCACACACTATAATGTATGCTGTTTTTCCTTTGTATAATGATGAATGTAGTCCAGTAGACCACTGAGTGAGTGGTGTCACACCTCCACTCTCTTCTTGTGTAGCTGCAGCTTGCACACGATTATTCTCCTGTTTTTCATTTCAAACACATGGTATTGTTTACATGCTTTTGCACCTGACCAGATGGCCAAGTTGCAGGACTCCATGCTGTTCGAGGCTGCCGGTTCGTTGGATTTCCGTCAGGACATGGTTGGTAGCATCAATATGCTGCTGTGTGGGAAGGAGTCTGACCTTAACTCCACCAATCTGACCCTGAGCTTTCCAGCCTCCAGACAGATGGCCAGCAACAACTCAGTGTCTGACATCAGGACTGCCAATTCCAGTAGGTGGCCTTAATAGCCTTGACTTTATGCATGCATGTTCATACAGCCTCTTCCTGTCACTTTTATTTTTTGTAATTGCTGCTGGTTCCGCTGAACTAGAGGTACCCAATATAGTGACGATTAGCATAACATCGCCCTGGAACTCGGAGACAGGGTACATGATTTTGAATATGCATAGTGAAAATGTTGTAAGATAAGATCATGTTTATCTTATAAGATAAGATAGACCTATTTATATTGATCCCTGTCGGGAACTTGGCAGCAAAAACAGTAAGAATGAAGCACAAGACAGGTAGGTAAGATTGATTCCTTCGCCGTCTAAGATTCTTCAGTGCTAGTAGACGGATTCTTATATTTTTTTCCACTTCTGTTATTATGAGTTTTCTTCAGTACTGTAGTACAACCTGGTATGGATGTTTGTCTGCAGCCCTAAAGTCACAACTGCTGCAACAACTGAACATTTGTTCAAAGATTGTTGGACAACAACTTCAGAAACTTTATACATCCACGTATGATAACAGCATCCTAAGGTTAGCAAGGGATATCACCTAAGCATGTGTTGTATGGAGAATATAGGTTGCTACCTTCAGGAAGGAGATGTGGTGTACCAGCATACAATAAGGTCAGACAAAAGAGGTCCTTTGTCCACAAGTCGACCTTGAGGCTTAATCAGGAGTTGTAGTAGCCACAGGGTAATTTAAGCGGTTGATATTGCTCATGTCTTCGTATCTTTATGTATGTCAATTGTCTTGTGCTGGCTGCTGTGTCGCAAGACAAATTTCAGTGTGAACTGACAATAAAGTACTATATCATATACAAGTAAGACGCGCAAACGCGGGAAGCGAACGCAGCTCGTGTGTGTGTGGTTGTGTGTGTTTGTGTGTGTGTGTGTGTGTGTGTGTGCTACAGCTGCGCCCTGTGTGTGTGTGTGTGTGTGTGTGCTACAGCTCCGCCCTCTGGTGGCGGGCCGGTGGTGTAACAGCGTGACACACACACACACACACAGACATTCAGCCCTTGCTGTCATAGTAAGTGGCTCACTGCGTTCGCAATCATATCATTATGACAAAGTTAAAATAGAGTCCGTCATGCATATGCACTTTGTCTGACTGTCATATGCACTTGGTCTGACTGAGTTAACATAATGCATACTCGGTTAACTCAGGCAGTTTCATTACGCCAACTTCTTTGGCTTTAGTGCCTCCCAAGCAGATTATATATTACATTTCAGTAAGTCCAACTTTGATGTCAATTATGTTCAAATCATGTTCAAATCATGTTTATTGCTTTCTATTCAATAATAGTTGTGATAGTCAGGTGAAGTTCCATTAATCTGGAGTGTCCATATAATAGGCAAATTATATCTCATTTGTTACTGTTGGCACTGTTAGTGTAAGCACACTCAAAGGAATAGTGAAATGGTAATAAAGAATTGCCATCTCAGTGTTTGTAAAAGGATCAATATTCTGACCTTTCCCAATTAATGCTTCATGGAATTGGAGGACTTCTAAGGTGCCATTATAACAAATAGACAGGATTAGAACAGTTACTTACATGGAAGACGGTGAACAGTCATTTTAGCTAGTGACCTTTTTAAATTGGCCAAACACAAAATAAAATGAATAGGAGGTGTTTCCGATTGATTCCATACCTCAGCATGGGAGAAAAACAACAACACCACGCCACCATATTTATGAAGCTTTTGAGAAAAACACGGTGAAAAGGATGACAGTGATATTTCCTTGGGACTTTGCTGAATGCAACACCGATGCTTGCTCAGTTTGGGAAGATTCTAATTCCCTTATTTTGTTGTGTTTGAACAGAAAGTGTTTCAGGCTTTTGAGTGCACCCCCCTCTAGCTGTGTACACATAAATCGGTTGGTCTTTGAGGAAAACACAATTGAAGCAAATACTAGCTGTGTGGCTATTGGCTTGATTTGGTGCTGCACCAATTTCCTTTTGTTTGAGTGCAACAACGGCGCAGAGTGAGCAGTCTGCAGTATTGTCTGGTTTGTTTATTGCGAACGCACTGAGCACTAATGTGGTATACTTTCACCGATGTGTGTCGTCAGCATGAGGAATGAAGACGGAAAGGCAGGACAAAGGCTTCTCCAAATCTCAGCGTTTATTTGGTAAAACACAAAGAGATTCAATTCGCTACAAAGCAAGCATGTCTCAAAAAGGTACACGCCAATTGTCTGTTCCAACCAGCCTAGGGGAGCCAAATGTAGACTCGTTCGAACAGCCTCGTTCACAAGAAATACAGTGTTATATACTTGGAATACTTCAGATCTGATCCCTCCTCTCCAGTAGCTGAAGCACTTCCTGACTCTTTTGACCAATGGAATCTGGACTACTAGCTTATTCATGTTTACAGAGGCGGGCCTCTCTGGCAGAGACACTAGACATGAGTAACTTCTAACCTTGCATTAGAACAACAGATTACTACTTTAAAGATACAATGACAAATTGTAGTTAAAACATAACCGGTCTTTAGATGAAACTGTGAACAACTTATAAACATGGCTAATCATACCTTAAGTATGTATATGAGTATATGAAAATGGAAACACTTGTAGTTAAGAAATGTTTAACGGAACTATAAAATAAAACTGAACACTTTCTTTTAAGAGTAAAAACCAACACGGTGACGCGAAACCCTATGTTTTTATCATACCTTTTAAAGGGGACAAGTTAAACTCACTATAAATAGTTAGAGTCTCATCTTTCTATAGTAACAGATTGTTATAAAATCATTGAGTTTTAACCTGTGGAGTTTACAAGTACCAAATGGTAACCAATGGTTCTGTGGTAATTTCTAAAACCTCTCCCCTCCAGGGAAGAGGGCTTCAAAGGAGTTAGAAACAATGACCCTTTGTCTCCAGGTGTGAATTGTAAATGCTCCCTGTCTCTTAAATGAGACATTCTAGTGACAAAGTCCTTTTGGTTCATGAAATTACACGACACTAACTATGAGACCCTGCAGATCATGTCTGTCTGTGTGTGTGTGTGTGTCTGTCTGTGTCTGTCCCGCTGTGACACCACCCGCCCGCCACCAGAGGGCGCAGCTGTAGCACACACACACACACACACACACACACACACACACACACACACACACACACACACACACACACACACACACACACACACACACACACACACACACACAACCACACACACACACACAGTAGAAAACTTAAAAAAATTACTAACCAAAAAGAAAAAAAAAGTACGTAATTTATTCTAATTGTTGTTATTGCAATTTACGAGCTGCGTTCGCTTCCCGCGTTTGCGCGTCTTACTTGTAATTTATGGCTTAAGAATACCGCTGCCTTCCAGTCGCCACATTCCCAAATAGTTTCAACATCTATCAATAAATGTGTAGGTGTCCCTCCAGGAACTTTGATGATTTTAAAACTTAGATTAGCTGGTCACTAGCCTCTGAGACCGCAGGGGTTTGGTCACAGACACGGATGGACAGGGGCGAAAACATAATCCCTGCTTCCCATCCGTTCCCGACTGGCGGAGATAAAAATCCAGCAATTCACATTATGCATACTGTAACTAGTAAGGGCATTTTATCAGGTATTTGACCAATCTGGGAACTAAATCGTTAACAAGAAATTTCTTCACCAATGTGTTTCTAAAGGTGTCTAATAACATGTACTAAAAGTTTGAAATTCAACTCCTGTGGGAAATTGAGTTATTAGCATAATATGTGACCATACCCATAAAGTCTCCTATGGACAAGTGGTGAAAACTAGCACTCGTGCTAACACACTGTAAACGATGCATCTACAAGTTGTACAATTGTGCAATGAGCAATGTGATTGTTATGTCCATATCAAATATATAAACATAAACATAACATCCTATATAAAGAAAAAAAAGTCCAAATTTCATCATTCTTTAAGTAGCATGTGACATATGAAACTAGGGGGTTTTCATGATTCTGAATCCATTCCAAGCATTAATTTTGCACAAAAAACACTCCTTGGGAGGAAAACGGCCATAGCCGTCATCACAAACGTGATGAGGTCAGCACATTTGGTCAAGTGGATATGGCCTAATGTAGCCCAAGGAGTGTTTTTTGTGCAAAACTAATGCTTGGAATGGATTCAGAATCATGAAAAACCCCTAGTTTCATATGTCACATGTTACTTAAAGAATGATGAAATTTTGACTTTTTGGCCTTATATAGGATGTTATGGGTATGGTCACATATTATGCTAATAACTCAATTTCCCACAGGAGTTGAATTTCAAACTTTTAATACATGTTATTAGACACATTTAGAAATACATTGGTGAAGAAATTTCTTGGTAACGATTTAGTTCCCAGATTTTCATAGATTTCTCTTACTAAACTGGCTATCCCTCAAACAAATTGCCCACAATTCTGCACATAAATTCTTGTTTTCTCACTTATTATCTCAAAGCTGGCTGTTTTATTCAAAAGGCATGTCGTGATTCTTTGAGTGCTTCTGTAGCTACAGTAAATTAACTTGCTTGTGAAGGTTAGCTGAAGTTTAATACTCTTGTCTGATTTGTCACTTAATGTGGGTGTAGTGGTTTTGTGAGAGATAGCAAAATCCTTAAGGGGCGGAGATGTAGGTCCCAGCGTATTATCTTCCGTCGTGGCTTATTATTCAATAGGTCGCTGTTTAAATATTAATTCGTCCCGACGGTTTAATAATTTGCCCCAACGCTTTATTTCGTCGGGGCTATATATGAATCCTTCGGCGTTTGCGCTCTCACCAGGCCCAGGACCTGTTTATAATCCTAATAAGGAGGACATACACAAGATCTTTCTTTATGTTCTTAATACCAGGTTGTTGAACAAGTGAAGGAATAAAACAAACAAACTCCCCTCATGGCGGGGGCATCGCTACTAGCTACACTAGGGCGCGTTCGAAAATGTCCACACAGAGCGCACTCACATATTGCGGTTGGATTGGCCAGTGGCCACAATGGCCAATGTATTTTCGAACGCACCCCTAGATCAGCTGGTGACTGGAGTGATGTGTATTTACAGTCTGCTCCTGCTTGTTGTGTATGGGATTCACGACATGTTGTTACGACAGTAACAAAAAGTGTGCCTGCGGCATTCTTCAACGCAACACTGCTGAAAGCAGCAGCAGGACGTAACTAAGTAACTAGTAACTAAATCGACCAGTAAAGGTGCTTGCACACTGGACGCGTTTTTCGGAAAACCGATGGGAAAACGCTGCTAAAAATCCGAAAACGCGTCCAGTGTGCAGGGACCTTAATTGTAATGGGATTACTCAATTTGGAGGAGTAGCGTCATTATATTACTCGTTACCAACCAAAGTAGTATAGTTACAGTAACTACACTACAAGTAGTGTAGTAACTACACTACAAGTAGTGTAGTTACTGTACTACAAGCAGGGCTCGACAGTGCGACTAGGTACTCGCATTTGCGACAAAAAATATCACCGTGCGAGTTGTAAAATTAGATTTGTCGCACAGGTGCGACTACAGGATTTGACCATTCAATCGTGATAAAGAGAAGTCTCTGTCTACAGCAAGTGCACATTCTATAGTCGCGGTTCTATACCTAAATCTATATTTCTGAACGGCGGTGTCGTTCGCCAAAAAGAGCAGAGCTACAAGCTAACAACGTGTCGAGGCTCAATGTGGCGTTCATTTGCTCCCACCGCCCCGCCCCTGCTCAGTTCTCTTCCCCGTCAGCACTGAGCAGCGGAGCGAACGCAGCAGGGTAGCACAGAAGACAGAAGGAGTTGCTAGGACCCCGACACGTTGAATACTAAAGTTATTTAGAAAGTTTGTAATGTTAAAACATCACTTGATATAACTTTTAACCAAACGTGGGTGAAACAGCGTGCAGCCGCGCACGTAAAGAGTGCACGTGCACACGCACATGGAGTAGACTGATTGATTGGTATACCAAAACAACCCTTGCTTAGCACCTCGCTAAAAGCGTGTGTGCAGCGCAATACGAATGACCGACCTGCCTGGATATATTATTAGTCAGTGGCTAGCTCAGGTCCATAACTCGAGCTAGAGCTATGGACCAGAGCTAGTCAGTGGCCTCACTGGCCTGCATAACGAGCAACGTAAAAAAGGCAAAGATCCCCCCCACCACCTCCTTCCACCACGCCGAGGTGTAGCCTATATGTCCGATGTTCTGTCTGAACTGAAGCAGTCAGAGCCAAGGAGAATGTTACAATACTAATTCACCATTGAGTAGCCTCTGCACTGTCTAAATGTCACACTCACATGATGGAACAGCAAGATAAAAACGGATAGTCTGTCTGTCCATCCATTCATAAAATGAATTGACTATCTATCTATCTGCAATTCTGCATACCAAACTAATAGTCTATCAGTATAAAAACAAATTGATTATATAGATTATATAAAAAAAATATGATATCCAGATAAATATCAATATTGTGATCATTTCTGAAAATATATTGTGATATAATATTTTGTCATATTGCCTGCCCCTACCTCATATCACTTTATTAAAGAAACATCACACCTGTGTGAAGTGAGGGGCACTCTTATCATCATACATCATGGTTTAATTTACGTCATAATTATTGGAATTTTGACCTAATTTCTCCGTTCATTGTCAATGGAAAATATTGAGACGTGTGGGGACTAAAGCTGTATATAGGAGGGGCTAGCACCCCTCAAAAACACATTATTTGATAACTTTTCATCGTGCTCCTAAAATAATTTGTGTGCTACTAGATTTTTCAACTTAGGCGCACACGTGCTACTTGGAAAAATGCTAAGCGTCGAGCCCTTACTACAAGTAGTGTAGTTACACCCAACTCTGCTTGTACATACAGTACTACTCTTACTGTACATTTCTAAGTCATTCTCCCATTTTGATATCACACAGAATCTTGTCTGTCTCATGAAAATGACATGTTTATTCCAAGTAAACATATTTTAGTTGGTTCAGTAGTAACAAAACGGCTGCGGCCCCCAAGGCTAGTTCAATAGTGATAGGAAGCATGTGCAATCCAATGCATTGATTGAAGTGTGTGTGTGCATGTGCGTGTATTTCTGAGCATGTAAATGACAGTGTGTGTTTGTGAGTGCTGGTGTGCATGCTTTGACATGGGTCTGCATGATTATGCATTCATTCGTATCCATCTGCTTGGAATAGGTGTGTGTAGCAGTGTGTGCGTGCGTGCGTGTGCGTATTCACAGCCCTGCCTCACTGTTGTGCTGTGTTGAGCGTCTCTCCAGGGGACAACTCAAATTGATTAAATTCGCCAGGTAAGATGAGGGGCTGACTTGAGGCTCGGAGCAATTACCTGACTGTGGCAGTGCCTGGTGTGAAATATAGATTCTCCACTACTCTGATCCCACTACGATGAGTTATAAAATATACATATGTTGTCAAAATACCACGACAGTATCACAATGCAATGCATTTTGTCTCGTCAATCCACCTTAATATGTCATCTTCACTGTCTTGTAGATTAGAGATTCACATCTCTAATTTTCTATTATTTTGTTCAACCCTTTCACTGTTGGTGTTGTCTTGCGTGTGTGCAACCTAAATATTGTAGCACTTGACTAAAACCAGTCAATCCATGAAGAATCCGGGACAGCTAGTATCAGGGGTGGAGTGAAACAACCTAAACCTATCAACCCAAACCATCAGTCAACCAAATTCAGTTCAAATATTTTAATCTGGGAGGAAAGTTATCCAAAGATAACAATGTAATAAAATGAAGCATTAATAAGGTAAAGCAATATAGGCCAAATATAAAGTTAATAAAATAGTTGAAATGACTCTACTATCACACTATCATCGTTAGTGTATCAGTAGGCTATAGTATTGTAGTAACTTGTAATGCATGCTGGTAGTACACGCGGATGGTGCTAATTAGATCTTAGGCCTGTGTGTAACCTTTCAAGACAGCACTACTGCCTTTAAACAACTAGTATGAATAAACACAGATGCACACGGGAGGAAGAACCGGGAGTTTTTAAAGTCATGCCAGGGAAACGGGTAATTAACAGGATGGTCAATATAGGAAGTTACTTATGTTATGCCCACAGTTTCACGCAAATTGACCACATTTCTATGGAAATTTGGTCAAATGTAACATACAAATGAAAGCAGGAGGTCTTTTGGTTTCTGTTTTACCACTCTCCTATGGATGGTGCACTAGAACTTAATCATCTGTAACATTGTGTGTGCATGAGAGACACATCGTTTTTCAGGAGGTTTCAGCACACCTGACAACTCTCGTTCTCTCTCTCTGGAAAATTGTCTAGGGTAGATGGGCCTTTCAAGCATGGATGAAGATGGAACAGGACTCAAAATGAGTGTCATTAATTGTTTATTTCCTTTCAGTGTGATAAACAATAGCTTCCTGACTTTTAGTAGTTACAACTTTTGTCATGTGTCATATATTTTGGCATCAGTGTTGATGTTGTCGACTAAAACTATGACGAAAAATGTTAAACTACTTTTTTCCTAATATCGATACATCCATCCATCTTCAACCGCTTATCAGTAGTCAGGTCGCGGGGGCAACAGCTCCACCAGAGAGCTCCAGATTTCCCTCTCCAGAGCAACATTAGTAACTTCCTCCTGGGGGATCCCGAGGCGTTCCAAGGCCAGTGAGTCGATGTGATTCCTCCAACTGCGCCTTGGTCTGCCCCAGGGTCTCCTCCCAGTTCCACGAATTAAAAATAAATAAAAACTAAGCTATGATGTACCATGCATTCAAAATATTTTATTTCATCCGTGCAAGTATTATCTCGTCCGTACAATATATTATCTTGTACGTACGAGATATTATATTGTACGGACAAGATAAAATATATTGTGAATGCATGGCCATTCAGGGGCTCCGTAATGATGACTAAAACTAAGACTAAATATATTGGAAATTTCATCAACAAATAAAAACTAGACTAAAAACTAGACTAAAATGTTAGGCAGGGATGAGTAGACAAGCCATTTTATGTTGTGGTCTGAAAATAGCAGCTCTGAAAAAGATTGTAGATTGGATATTTTCAGCAGTGTAAAATAAGGCATATAATGTTTTGTCGACAAAATCAACTGTTGATTTAGTTCTAAACTAAAACATTTCAGATGATTAAAATATGATTCAAACTGAGCAAAATTGTATTAAAAAGACTATGACTAAAGCTAAATCAAAATTTGCTGTCAAAATCAACACTGTTTGGCATGCATCCCATTTAAATTGATACTCTAAGTTCCAGCAATAGAACTAAGTACTAATAGTAAAGATTGTTGTTGGTCTGATGAACAGCCATACAACTGAGAAGGCAGATCAGCCTACTGAACTTGCTGTGGCTCAGGAGGTAGAGCAGGTCGTCCAATGACCCGTGGGTCCACGGTTCGAATCTCGGCTCCTCCTGTCTACATGTCGAAGTGTCCTTGTGCAAGACACTGCCTCCAATGAGTCGGTCGGTGTGAGCTTGCCACCATTGGTGTGTGGATGTGGGACTTGAGGACGCTGGCGACAACTGTTTGCCGCTTCACCTCCCATTGTAAAGTGCTTGGAAAAGTGCTATAAAAATGCCATTCATTATAAAAGTATTCAGCTAACAGAAGATGAATGATGCTTGGGAACAGATATGTTGTGACATGCTGGGATATGTCATGGACTATGCACTACAGCAGACTGTTAGCCAAATTGGCCACAAGATGACCAATTACTGTCTCGAGAGCCAACATAATGGTCAGCTCGACCAACACAGTAACACATTGACAGCACACAAATTGGAAATGGTTCAGGTTCTCATTCTTGCACTCCTCAACCAGCAATATGCAATATACTGTTCAACCCTCTCAATCTGGTAAAACACTGGTAGTAGTGCTATGCAGTCTAGTCTAACTTGGACTCAGGGGGGTGGACGCCTCTGCCTTGCATAGTCCCCAGTGAATAGGCAGGTTGCTATTCACTGGTAACCCAATTTTGGTTTTCAAATATCAGAAGGTGTTGTAGGCTTGGATTTTACTAAAAAGCCCCCCTTTTAAAATACATACATACACATACATACATGCATACATGCATACATGCATACATGCATACATGCATACATACATACATACATACATACATACATGACTTTACTGTAAGTAATATTGAGTAGGCCTACTGTATGATTACTTACTAACTTACTACTGTATGATTGGGGAAATACAAATCAATATAGGCTACTATGGTAAGTTAGAAGCCTATATTCATTAGACTTTTTTAATACTAAGGTGGATTATATGTACCTGTGAACATGTGGTTAGCACTTCTCTTCCCCACTCCCAAATTCTGGAGTGAAGATCCAGGCTCTGTGGGGGCGAGTGTTGTCATCCTGGAGGATGGTGTTAGGTCCCAGATTCTGAAGATATGGGATCGCCGCTGGCTCCATAATCTCATCCCGATATCTCACTGCATTGAGATTGCCTTCAATCATGACGAGTTCTGTCTTGAGAGAGATACTGCCCCATACCATACCAAGATGTTGTGGCTATGGATCTTCCAGATGCTACTGAGTTCAACACTCAGTGTAAAATTAATTAAGTGTAAAAATGGCCAATGTGTGATGTTTTTTTCCTTATTACTCTGGTAGAGTGCAATTATCCAATCCACTAAGCTATACTCAAAGCAAGGGTGAATACCAACCATTTGCCATTTTACACACACATTTAGCGGTTTTGCTCATTCCAGGAATGTCCGATCCTTACATGCTATACATCGTTGTAAAGGTGACTAATCAACGATAAAAACGATATGAAATACAATTTCATTTGGTATTATTAAAGGGGAGAAATAACCGACCAAAGTTAAGTTTCCAAACCTTTTGTGCTGAGTTTATATATCTTTGATTATTTTAACTGTCCTTTTTCTTTCTTCTTTTTACCTCTCCTGCTCTATGTCCTGCATCCTCTCTCACGAAAACTATTCCATTTGCATTAACATTACCATTAGGCGTGCGGCCGACTGTTTATTAAATCGGCGCGCCACGTGATCAGCAGTTGTCATGTAACTTGTATAACATTTCACTGTAGCTAATCAATCCATTGCCTGTATTGATGCAGTTGTGTTATTGATTTTGTCATTAGTTTTACTCATGAAGTATGTCAAATGTGATATATAGGGCTATTTAACATCAGTGTCAATACATGAGTCGATTAACTTGTTTTTATTTTATTATTGTATATACGCATTATACGATGCATGATACAGTTGGTACCGCACCTGGTAGGTGTCTTTGAATATTGTTGATCTAACATATTCTCTGTGCTCGTACAATATACTAGTGATAAGTGATTTAGACGTCTGCTTTGAGGCTGACATGTATGTTTGTTTCCTGCCAGTGGCCATCTCCTGTGTTGTGTCTAATTTGCACTGCTTTCTGTTTGTCTAAACAAAGAATAAATGCAATGGGACTTATTAGTCTGCCCTTTCCTTGAAAATAACATTTGTTGAAGACCTTCTTACCTCATCTCTTCCCTTGTGTCCTCCCTCTCTCTCTCTCTCTCTCTCTCTCTTGCGCTCTCTCTCCTCTCCACAGGTGTATTTTGTCAGACACTGATTGAAACCCTAGAGGGCACACCTGGTTTGCGTTATATTTGGAGCACCTTCAGGCCTTTACTGCAAGGGAAGGTCCTCTACACACCGGACAACCCCGCTGCTCGTCTCATTGTCAAAGAGGTACACATACTCGCAAGCACACGCACGCACGCACACCTATTTTAGGCAGATGTATACAAATTAATGCACAATCATGATGCAGGCATGCATGTTTAAAGAATGCGCACCAGCACTCACAAACACACCAACTATTCAGAAACACACACACACACACACACACACACACACACACACACACACACACACACACACACACACACACACACACACACACACACACACACACACACACAGCGCACTCACACACACACACACACACACACACACAGAAGGCAGAAGGAAGAAGGAATGCAGCTAAAAGAAAGTCAGCGAGCGATCTCATTCAGGGGAGATTGAGAATGCAATGCATTTCTCATGACATTTCTCCAAGATATCAATCTCATTTTGTATATGTGCATAACCAAAACAAACAACATTCAGGCATCAGGGATTCTGTGTGGGGAACATTGAGTGGGGAATCTGGGGATAATGAGTGAGTGCGAAATCTGATGAGTTCACAGCAAGTTTATCTGTCTTGGCGCGTGGAGGGCCCTCTTCACACGAGCATGTGCAGGTTTAAATAACCCTATTTACATTTGTCACTGTAGGGAGGGTGACGGGTGTGGATGCACCCGTCATCCGCACCTGTATTCTGGGAAATACGTAGGTAAAGTAGGCCTGCACAGTGGTGCACTTTCAAGTTCACTTAGGGTCGAAAGGAAATGGGATGTCCCAGTGGGCATGTTTTCAATGGATGAAAAGTGAGATGAACTACTGCTAATCACACTATGGTTTTGTTTTCTTGTTTCAGGCAAATAGCACCTTCAACGCCTTAGCTATGCTGAGAGATCTTGCTGACTCTTGGGATGAGCTTGGGCCGAGAGTTTGGGAGTACTTTGAAAACGGTGGCCAAATCAATTCACTACGGGTAAGGTGAAATTAAAACATTAGAACTCTCTGCCAGATGAGTACCAATTTTTTTTAGTTTTTATGTGTTTTAAGTACCAGCTTTTCACAATATAATTCATGTCCAAAGAGAGAAATTATTTCACGGAGTTGGTATTAAAAAGCAAAATAAAACATGACAACACATATTTAAAACAGTTCATTGTAAACAAGTAATTCTACAACAATCCGCATCACATTTTAAGCTTGCATGTCAACAGATTGTGTCGTCTATCAAATCAAGAGAGGTTTGTTCATGTATTTATTTTATTTCTGGTATAAAAATGTCCATGTATTCAACTAGTCTCCAAATCTCCTTTTACATTTTAAAAGCAGCCCATAATATTCCCATTATACTTTAGCTTCGTATATCATTTGCAGTTAAAGTGTGCAGGTAAGAATATACACATCTCATGCACTGTATCAACAGACTGCACCGTCTGTGGGATGTGGACACAGAGGAGGGAAAGTAATTATGGATAAGTGCAGGATAATTTTCATCCTGGCAGAAGGGATTATCTGGGAAAAGAGAGTACACAGATACCTTGCCACCCTCTCTCTCTCTCTCTCTCTCTCTCTCTCTCTCTCTCCCTCCCTCCCTAGCCCCTCCCGGCCTTTTCTCGCTCTTCCGTCCCTCGCCCTGTCTTTCTTTGGCACTGACATTACTCCAGTGTCACTCTAAATGAGCTTATAGGCAGCTGGAGGGGAGCAGACGTTGGGAGCTCCTTACAGCCAGAGTATTCATTACCCTAGCCCTAACCTTTACACAAATGGGCCAGCAATCCTCCTTTGTCTTCATTTTCTCCCAACCGTGCAAGTTCCCTCTGCGTGTCTCTGCAGAAACGGGTGGCTCCCGGAGGTTTGTCATCTGCTGAGGTCCTTCAAGGTCCCAGACACATTTTACCTTGATGGAGCAATTACCATCCCCTCCACTACCACCAACCAACCATCGCCGCCACAGTTCAGTTATAGGATGTGGGGTTCTATGGTGCAAGGGCTAATTTACTTTGTTGAATGACCATGTTGTTCATATTTTTCTCCTGAAGATCTGTTCTTTCCCTCAAGCAACAGTCCAAAGTAAAAAATTAGGGATGCTGATGCAATGAAAAATAATCCAGATGGATGTACTTGTGGTAAATGTGATGCTACTGGATGTAATGAATACAAAATATAGATAAGAGAAAGTTAACATACAGGTTGAACAGTAGGTATGATATACCTTTTAAGACAGTTATGATATATTTAGCAGCAGTGTCAAAATGTGCAAGAGCAGAAGGTATTGTAATTACCTTTGGCAGCAGTGTCAAATGTGCAAAGATCGAAGCAGAAGCCAATTGCCAATTTCACTTGTCTAAGTGGTTTGTCCTTCATAATAAGGATAATATTTCACCTATATTATACCTGGGGAAAAAAGAGAAGAAAAAGACTGCATTACTGCATCAAAAGTAGCCTAATCAACAAACTATATTATAAAAACTGTTCAAAACATTGGCCAACTTGTCAAATAATATAAGAAAGAGACACATGCAGACCCATGGTCAGAGACACAGATCTACTTTTTTCACAATATTATCTATGGAATCGAGTCTAACAAAATGTAATGCCTCATCTCCTACATTCCAATTCCAAGTGCTTATCAGGGTGGGGGGTCCCCAGTTCAAAATCAAATATGATTGCTCTGTCCACAGAGCAAAATTAATGTTAATTTAAGGACGGGTGCTACTGTATCACCTGGCTGTATCATACTGCATGACCGCAAATATTAAAGCGGATTGATTTGAGCTTTCTTTGGCTCTTTGCCGCGTGGACCAGACCATTTCCCCACATTTTAAAAGGCCACTGAATACATCTCACTTTTATTGTTTTCCTTTAAGAGCGTCTCACGTTGGATAATATAATTTGACACATGACCAACAAGGTTAAATGACATATCCATAACTCTGTGGCCCAAATGCCACTGGAGATTTGGCAGATAAGGTAGACCAGTGGTGCAAAGTAACAATGTACATTTACTCAAGTTCAGTACAATTTTGAAATACTTTCAAACTTTCAATACTATTATACTTCTACTCAATTATTTGAAAATGTAGTTACTAGTTACTGTGCTGATTTAGATTATTATTACAAAATGACCAATACAAGATTTTTACTTAAATTGTATGGTATTACTACATTTACTCGAGTACTTATTCCACCAGCACTGCTGACATATTCGGAGCATTCAGTACAATGGTGACTGGATGGATAGAGCTTTCCATTTGTGTTAATCATTGCAGTGCTCTTGCAAATGGGTTACTACTGTTTCAGGTCACCGTGTGCATTTTTTAAATAAACGTATTAAATGTTAAATAGAATTGGGCGAAAATGGACCCAAGGTTAAATTTTAGTTCAGCTTGTTTGGTTTGCATATAATCCACAAATCATCATCATACTACACAATATTATTGGAAAAAATAAAATAAGAAAAAAGACAATCTCCATTGTGGTCCTCCCACAGACAAACAAAGCATGACAACCCACGCGTGTAAGTCAAAGGCTATAGTAAATTAAATCAGTTTACATAACATTTTACATCAGCAATTTTTGTATTAATAATATTTTATTTTATTTTAGCCAACTAAAATAGTGGTAAACTATATTTCTCTTGCCTAGTAGGGCTAAACCATGTCGTAAGGTTCTCAGACAGTCTATACAGTAGTATAGACTGAAAAATCTATTGCCACTATACAGAGCCATTTCTTCCCTGACACTCATTCACAAACGTGCACGCATGCGTGCGCACACGCATACACACACAAGTACACGTACACATGCACACAGATTGGAAACGGGAAAGCAAGGTTATATTTGCATATATATTAGCATATCCTCTTTATTAGCTCTTAGTGTGGTGACAGCAATCACAGCCTGAGGCATGAGCCAAGCTGACTGGATGAACATATAGGCAGGCACCGCGTACATGTTTGTATCACACGGGAGGAACGGAATAATATGTGTGTGCAGCGCACTGCATGCAGACGTGTGTGCATGTGCATATGCCACTTTTTTTTCCTTTTTTTACATGTTTTTTTTCCTCGCACTCTCTCCGTGTGAGAGTGCGAGCAGCACACATGCCACACATGTCTGCATGTGTCGCGGTATGTACATATGTACAGTACTGTGTGTGTGTGTGTGTTCATATGCTATAGCCGACTACTCTGAGCAATGCCTGGCTGTACTGTATTGTGGACGGTGTGTGTGTAGAGGCTGAAGTACAACAGTGCCACCTAGCTTATTGCTTCTAATTAATTCTGCATGAAAGTGAATGGCAGAGCCACCACCGAAGGAGACTGTAGCCCTCCCAAACCACTTGAACCCCAGCATCCATATGCCTCGGGGAACATTTGCTGAAATTGCAGATCTACAAGCTACATTTTTGAGCAGTGTAGACGCAAAAAAGCATTTTATGTTTCACTAAGACTAGAGGGTTTAAAGGGAAACTTCACCCTTTTTGCAAAAAAAATTATGTTAATGATGTTTAGAAGATTAGAACACTTTCCTGGGGTTCTTTATGTGTGTAATATGTGTTTTTTAGATATTTTAGATTTCAGCAGTGAGACCAGTGTTTCTGATGTCATGGACAACTACTAGGTAGTTTCATTTATCTGAAAATCACTAATTTCATCAGTTTTCTCACAAAGTGTCACGACAGGCTTGTTGATCTGCGAAAGCTTTCCCCACAATACGGATGCTGCAGATTTAAGCGGTTAACTGAACACAGAGGACTTTACCGTGAGAGTTTGTTGGAGTCACAGCCTGCACGTCAATCGGAAAAAAACACCCCCTAAATGACAAATAAACAACCAAGAATCAAACGAATCCCTTTAGAATCAGAATCGGAATCACTTTATTTGTCATTTTTTTTTGTACTTGCATACAAAAGAACATGAAATATCGTTTCCCCTCAGTTATTGGCAGTGCAACATAAAACATAGAGCCTATTTAAAAACACAAGCTAAAAACTAAAACAAAACATGGACAAACATTTAACAGTATGTATGATGACGTGCAATTCATATGGAAAAAAATAATATATATATACTTTGTTTCCAAAATGTCAGGCGTTGCTGGCGAATCCACTGTTTGCTGTGGCTCTCGACCAACGGCTCAACGGCACGGGATGGACGGCGAAGCGTCTGGCCAACTTCTTGTACAACGGGCCGCCAGAAGACCGCCCGGAGGGCATGCCCACATATGACTGGCGCGATGTCTACAACGGCACCACACAAGTCCTGGAGCTCCTTTCCAAGTTCCTCGGGGTTTGTTATTATTTTTTATCTTATTTTATTATCCTGCCTTTGTCCTTTTATTCCAGTTTTCATTCTTCCTCATATTATTTCTATTATGTCGTCTCAAACAATAAGACGCTTGTCTTATTATGTTTTCATAACTGATAAATGCAGCATTGATGAAGCAAATCAAGCTCTTCTCATTTATATTTTTTCATCCCTTGTCCTTCTCGCTCCATCTCACTCGGCTCCTTTTTTTTTATTTTTTTATTCATAAATGTTTGATGACCTTGTCTTGACAAGCTGTCACAAACATAGGGAGGGACAGAGGGCGGTGTAGTAATACAGTGAGTGCTTCGATGGTCATCGTGTCATAAAAAAGAACATTATGAAACCCTATTTTCAGCATGTATTACTCTTGATCTATAATGAAGGCACAGAACAGAACAGTCCAGATGTCCAGGTAGGAACATACACACAGATGGCCGACATTGATTTATTGATCTCGGAGGTGGTTTAGCAGCGCTGCCCTTCTCTTCCTACGTCGACACACATGTTGAAAATAAGCTCACCGCCCTCAAAGTATTAATACACATTCAGCTAAGATGGCAGCTAGGGGCCTTGGGGGTTAGACGGACATGGCCGGTAAAATTCCAAGGTAATACAATTCATTTCTCTGCCCTGATGGAAATTGCATTTCTCAAAATGGACGCCAGAATAAAGGACATCTTCCTGATGGGCTTTTTTATTATATTTCTATGTGGTCCCATGATGAGGACTGTACTGTATCCTCATAAATGTGCAGAAAGATGGAGATGTTCCATACCTCAACCATAGTTCAAAGTAGTGCCCTTGAAGCACAAATTGCATTTTTTGCAGCGTTATGAAGATCTGTGTTGACAAGAGCAATAGGCAAGTGTGTCCCAGTGACAGTGATTTAATTCAATTCCTGGATTTATTTCATATCGTCTCTGTCGAGTGGAGAAACGTATGTTCAAAACCAAAGTAGCTCACCTACACGTCACAACGCAAACTGTTCTGAGTTTGTGGATCGGCTATTATTTGTGTCCGGGTAGCTCAGTCAGTAGAGCTCTCGCCTTTGGACCACAAGTTCGATCCCGGCCACCGCCAACTCAGCCACTGAGTAGCACGGCTTGGTGCAGCAAGTCGTGCGGGAAGTACTGGGAGCTCATGGTACAGTAGCCAGGTGTGGCGCTCCACCTCAGCAATCCATCTCCCAGGGGTCTAGCGCATTGTAACGGGCAATGGTACCGACAATAAGCCACTCCCGACCTACTTCTATTTTTCAATTTGGAGATGCAAGGTTTCTTCCCCACAGTGACGGTTATGGAATTCTGCAATGTCCATGACAGATGGGTTTGATTAGGCTGATCAAATCAGCACTTAAAACCAACCGATCAAATGAGTCTTTTTTTCTCCCCCCAAGGCATACCAGCCAGCTAAGGAAATGTATCTGTCAATAAAGAGAAGACCGACTATAATAATGAGTCAACCTGTCACTCCTGATGAGTCGAATCACTCCTAGATGAGCACATCAACTTCCTCTTTTGGTCAAGCTGAACTTAAGTTCCAGCACACCTGAGAATGGGGGACCGGCATATGGGCTGAAAGCTTGGCGAAATGCCCATTCTGTTACCACATGCAATTGGGATATGCGTCAACACATTTTCTTAATATAAAATAATTAAAGACGTCACTTAAGTACATAGGCTACTCTTTCTGTACCATCTAAAACCAAACAAACGTGGCTGATGTGACCTCAGAGTCTTACTGTAGCTGCCGCACCCACGCCCCCCCCACCTATAGCCACAGCAAATTGAGCATAAATAAAATGGTAAGTGGTGCATTTATATAGCACCTTTATCCAAGGTGCTTTACAGAGATTGTGCATTTCACACACCCATTCATACACCAATGCCGGAGGAAACCATGCAAGGCACCAACCAGCACATCGGGAGCAATTAGGTGTTCAGAGTCTTGCTCAAGGACACTTCGATACTAATTCTGGGGGAGGTTTGAACTGGTAACCTTGCGGTTCCCATTCGGTCACTCTACGCCTGAGCCACTGTCGCCCCATAGATAAGATATAGATTGAACCACTGAGCAGTGAGCTAAGGGTAATGTTTTAATGAAATAAAAGTTACATTTCATGTCTATATTGTCTTTACAAAAAAAGAAAAACTAATATTATTCACATATAGGCACGTGCATATCGTCTGTTACTTTTCAGCTACTTTTGATACTTTTGTGTGACGCTGTAGTATGATCAACTAGGCCGGGTGTCAATTAAAAAAAACCCACAAAAAGTAAAAATATGAATATAAGCAGTATGTTGCCTAATATGCCTTAGCACGGCAATGGGGGCTGACAGCGTAATGTCTATCGCACCGTGGAGATCCGTCCGTGCTAATCTCATCATTGGGTGGCACGTGCATGGCCTCTATAAGCATGGTGTGACCATGTCCATCATGTACTGTATGTGTTGTGGGGAATCTACAGATTTTAGGCCAAGACGGGATTGCCACCAGCTATCAGCGGGGACCAGACAGTTCCTCAACCTGAATCAAATCCGCTATATCTGACATCTTGGACTTAGCATAATGCCCAGCGGTTTGTAGACCTGCTTACCCTCTCCCTCCTGGTGTCATGACGTTTGTCAAGGCTTATGAGGGCAACAACACATGGCACTGACTTCATCTTTTTTTTCTTTTGTTATTTGGCTAAGATACAGCGAGGATCTACGTTGGAAAGAGCTGCAAAGACCTTTTAATGTATCGATTATGCGATGCCGCATTGTGTAATCTAAACAAATAGTAATAATTTGCCCAAATTAATCTGTATGTGTTTGCAATGTCATTGATAACAGCTGCTTCCCGTCGGGCTGTTTCTCTCAATGTGGATTCCAGTCACGATCCCCATCAGTCCACTCTGAACTAAAAAAATGCTGCAATGATATGTTTTCTTCCGTGGCTGGATATAGAATCCATTGCTAAAGTCTCCAATGGGAGACATGATAACAAACCAGTTCAGAACTGAAATGTGAAGACGGCTGTCGGGTGTGACCGCTTTCCCTGGATGACTTTCCCAGCACTGTCTCATGAAACATGGACATGAGGCTATACGGAACAGGGAGTGCAAGTAAACCTCAGTCTCTGCTGAAGCTCACAGCAGTAGTAACATGTTACCTCCACCCCCATACCCCCCCGGCAGCTCTGCACAGTCTGGAACGCCACTCCACACTGTTTGAGTGTCAAAAGCTTAACGAGTAGCTTTTCTATCAATGCCACTGCCTTCCTGCTAGTCACTCACTGGGTGCTTTATCATTGTCCCTCTTATTCTGTCTTATTCCTCTTTTTTTTTGTCTAGACATTGTAGTACATTTCATCATAATACAATTAACTGTCAAAATGAAATTAATCAATAACCTCTTCCCAGAACACATGGCTTCTCTTTTTTGCCTGAATTTGTATTGCCTCTCATTTTGTTTGACAGTGTCTGGACCTGAATAAGTTTGAGGCAGCCCCTACTGAGGGACATCTGGTGAACAAAGCCTTGGAGCTCCTTAAGGAGGATAAATACTGGGCTGGCATTGTTTTTGAAAACCTGCTGCCCGATGCCGGTCAGCCCCCTCCGTATGTCAAGTACAAAATCCGCATGGACATCGATGAGATAGAGCCCACTAATAAGCTTGAGGACAGGTATGTGATGCAAGCAGAAGTTATTGTTAATTAAATAAACCAATGTGATGTGTGAATTTTCCCCCTTCATTCTGTGAGGCTTACTTTGCAAAGACAAATATCTCTTCTGTCATTTGCCCGTAGTATAATAAGTCAAACAACGCTGCATGGCCTGGAAAGTCCTGCCAAGGGAAGATTTATTATTTGAACGCACGCTTGTTAAGCCACAGCGATGATGCGCTGACAGTGGATATGAGACAATAACAGATACCGCTGCAACTTCCCGCCATCCTTCTAACGCGGACTGTGATGTGTGTCCTTATAACAAGGTCATGGTCTCCCGGGGCCCGAGACAGCGCCTTTAATGACCTGCGCTATATATGGGGAGGCTTCGCCTATCTACAGGACATGATGGACCATGGCATTATACGAACGCACGTGAACAAGAGCCAGGCCCTCGGCGTTTACGCCCAGCAGATGCCATACCCTTGCTATACGGACGACGGGTGAGTACCCAAGCTTTTATCTCTCAGGGTCTGTGATTAGAGGAAGAAAGGAAGGGAGGAGGTATTACTGCAATAACGTTCTGCTCACTCCCGGGAGTTGCCACTCAGTGCCACTGCACTGCTGAGTTATAGTTTTATCAGTTATTTAGGCTCTTCAAATTTCCCTGCGGAGACGTGAAGATGCCACCTCTGTATTTTTTTCTATTAGCCCTTCTCTTGTGTTTGGTCTTTTTCCCTACACGGTACAGATGCGCTCGCTCGTGTTTTTGGCCGTCGACCAAAAACCGAGGGAGGCTACAGTCCCACTAATGTTAATATTCAAAGCCAGTGTTACATTTTATCCTGAAGGACATGGGTTGTGGTTAGGCAAGGGGAACCAAACACAAATGAAGAGAGACGTCCCAGTCTATTGATTTTAGTCAAGCTGCAGAACCTGTCCCTGAATGCCTGATACATGCTGAATTATTAAGGCTACTTGCTTAGGACCCTATCCCTTCTTTCATTTGAGAAAAGCTTTCATCCTCAAATAAACAAGGTGTAGATATGCCTCACAAGTCCATCATATGCTTAGATTGATATGAGCGCTCAGGTTCGTGTTGGCTAGGTATCTGTCAATAGCGCTGTCCTATAGCACATTAGATCATTCACCAAGGGAGAGAAATGATGCAGCATGGCTCTTAATCTTCTGCAGCCCAGGCTTCCTCCGAGTCGGGGAAATTACTCCCATCCATGCAGCCTTATGATATCCATTAATAAAGGCAAAGCCCAGTGATGCCATCAAGAGAGAAGATAATTACCGAGGAGATTTAAACCCAGCCACACAATACAGCCCTTTCCTTTCACAGTCACACCACATGGGGATATCGCAGGAGCAGCGACTATACATTTTATAACTAAAATAAATAAATCATGGTTAACCACATGAATGATGTGAGTACATTCAGCAAAAACAGGTGAAGATTCGGTGAAAATAGCAAAATGACGCTTTGTGAGCTTGTAGATCAACTACCAAGAAAGATTATAATTTTGAAACACAAATCACACATGTTCTTTTATGTCACAACATCTTTTTTTTAAATGGGAGTCCAAGGTGAATATTTAGCATGGAAATGTTTGAGAACCATTGTTTTAAATGATGGTGTTCTGATAGATGCCTTGGAGACAGAGAAAATACTAGTGCTCTTAAAACCACATTGGCAGTAATGGTTTTATTGATTTAACCTTTGTGTGCTATCGGTTCTCCATGAAAAACCTAGCTCCCCACGACGGCACAGCACTATTTTCCTCCACTTGCATTCAACACATCCAGATCATGCTGCAATAACAAGCTCATGTTTCCCCCAGTTTGGCATGACAAAAACCCTGCAAACAGTGCAGAGGCAATGTACTACCATCGTATTTTTTATTTATTTATACGTTTATTTGACAGGGACAATACAAAAAACAATGTATCAAGTTGTAAAAACATGAAACCGTTGCAATGTATATGGGTTTGTAGCCAAGGCTAATTTGCAACCCCAGTCCCTGGTTCAAGAGTTGGAAATAGATTTCTTCAGAGTGATTATACTATGCATGCTGTATGCCATCTTTGGAAATGTTTTCTAGACATTACACAGCCTTGTGATAATGATCTGAGATTAGGCAATCAAAGTATGTTTTATCCCCTAACACCAACCCTGTTGCCTCAGTTTCCTCATCCTTAAAACAAGGGATTAATAATTACAGAAGATAATGGGTGCCATAAAGCGGTGCAATACCCTCAATCCCTCCACCATTTACTCTTTCGCTCCGCTTAGCCATTTGGGCATTTCCGTAAATTATTAACACTTGAAAACTGTTATTTCATTCATAAATAATTGAGAGTGGAATCACAAGGAAGATGCACTAAACACAGGCAGGCATGATGCGATGGAGCCATCCGATCCTGGTAATTATTTTCATCTGCAATTGTGTTGTTGCCAGCCATAAGCAATGGAAGTGCATTGTGCACTCTGATGAACATGTTTGTACTGCACTGTAATAGTTTCTCACTTTAACAGAGAGTCTAATCTGACTTTAAAATGTAATCTTTAAAAAACGGGAGGAGAAAAAAAAACGCATAATTCATATATTTTTTTAGATATCTCTTTAACATAACAAAGTCCTACCTTGAGAAAATGAAATGCTCCAATAGCATTGATGTATGCAATGTCTTCACTAGCAAATTTGATGAATTATGAAGGTTTGTAAGTGAAATAGAATCTTTGAATAGAATTCATATACTGTACATACTTGGTTTGTTTGTCCATTGTGTAATAACAACAAATGCACACAATGCTGCAGAATATTCACTTATATTCTCTCTGTCTCTCTCTCTCTCTCTCTCTCTCTCTCTCTCTCTCTCTCTCTCTCTACTGTAATTTGAGTGTATTGCATTGTTTCAAACCATTCAAACCTTGTCCTCTTGTGTTCAAAATGCATTTGAACTGTCTTTGCTATTCACATGGTGCGCACTGCGCAGCCTCAACATGAAGGCTGCAGGTCAGATCTTGATCCCTGCAGCGTTGATATGACCTCATAGGCTATATGTCAGAGGCATACAGGATGGATGAGAATATAATACAGCACCATGAAAATTATATAGCTTAAGCTCATGTAGCCTTTTAGCCACCTTAACCATTTAAACTGTATATACACTTCGCTGTACATCAAAGAGCGAAAATAGCAGATCTGTAAGTATCACAGCGATCTACAAACATACAGTATGTTGTGATCTGCTATATTAATGTTTGTTTTCCTATGTTTGCTGAATGTTCAGCAAATGTTTGCGTGTCTTATTATTATTATTATTATTTACAGAATATAGACACCAGGGTTCATGTGGTTAATGAGATGTAATTAATTCATGTTTTGAGTCATGAAAATAAGATATACTGTAGCCTTATTGCAGATCAGTCACTGCTACCAGTGACTGATCTAAAACAGCATATTCAGTGCTAAATGTATGATGAACTGAATTCAGTCTGCAAGTACTTTATTTCATAAACTTACTCACTTTCCTCAGATTATATTATTACAATATACTGCATCCACAAGTTTAGACACTCTCTTGTTTTTCCTTAAAATATGAAACGGAGATATTTTGATGTTTCGGTCGATACTGGTGATTTGTCTTGGAACAGATCATCTAGCTTATCGTAATAATATTGATAATTCTGTCTCATGAATTCCCTATCACCAGACAGCCAGCCGACTCAGGGGTTCATTCACTTGAAATTAGTCTTAAAAAGATCCCCTGGCTGCGATAGTTGTGCGGGGCTCTCGGTGAGCTCAGATCCTCTATCTCTTGATTTACTGCAAACTGCAAAGCCAGTCTCCCAGCTCCCCTAAATTTAGGTCACGGATGCCAATGTAAGTGGAGACCTGTAACACAGACCCTCTCGGAGTTCTATTACTTAAGCACCTTTTGATCGATTAGGGAATGTATAATTCAACAGCATCTGGTGGCAAGGTTGTCAGAGTCAGACGTGGTGTGCATGACTTATCCCCCCCATCCGAACCCCACCGTCCCCCCCTTCTCCCCCCACAACCTCCGTCCCCCCATAAGGGAGTTGAAGTAGGAGTTAACGGACACAATTCGACAACCATTAAGCGGCTGATGAGCGAGAGTCGGCAGTGGTGTGATGCCAGATTTGGCATTCTGTATGATATCTCATGTAATCATTACCAGAGGCCTAATCGTGATATTTAAAGAGCCCGGTCTGCTTCCCTACAGTTGAAGCTGCTATAAAACATTTTTGTTTGCTTCCTCTTGTCTCTTTGGTTTAATTATACACATGTAGACGTGCCTTTTTACCTTCCAGGTCCAATGTGACATGAGAGCGATAATAAATGAATACACAAATAAACTAGAAAGTTGTAAATCCAGTGCGCTCAGTGGAGCACACATATCTGCCGGGAGGCGCATGCTTTGCACGTGTATGAAAAGGCACAATGGAATGGTTGGAAAGCCTGTTTTATAGGATGCTGATCATTAATGACTTGTGTCAATTATGTTTGTATACAGAGCCAGACTCGGAACACAAATCAGGCCAGACATGTAAATGACAGCAGCTCCCATGTCTGTTCAAATTGACAATGACAATGTCAGTCTATCAAAGTAATACAATTTTTGGAAATTAAAAAGTGTGTCTGCCCTGCCGCCCCTGGCCATCGTGACTCTGAACGAGACACGGTTCAACTTTTCATATTTGTGGCGACCCCCACTATACTGCCACCATGAGGCTGATTTGTATTTTATACTACTGGGCGATTGAGTTCCTTGGCCTACTGGCAGAATGCAAACGAAATATGAGTAGTTGCGAGAGATCCTGCGGACAGTGTAACACACAAACACACTTGCGATCTCCACCTGCCTCGCCTGGTGGAGACAAAAGCCTGTGTGGGGTTTCGGTGTCGCCTGCCTCTTTGGGCTCGAGCTCCTTAGAAACCTCGGTGTCAACCGATGCTTTCTTGCGGCTCAGAAAGCTTCCTGTGAATGTGATCTATCCCTTGTGGGAAGTTGATGTGTCCTCAGAACGGAGTCTCGTTCGAGTTCTCAAATAACTGTTCTTCCGCCTACAGTAGCCTTGGTGGAACTAACTTAATCTGTTTGTGTTTGAGTATTGAGTTGGGCAGACCTTTGTAGTGGGGCATCACTCTTGCCATACTAATGTTTCTCTACGTGTTCCGACCTGAGATTTTCAATGCCAAATATTCTTTTATGGAGAAAATCCGCCATAAAACATACATGCTATTCCTATCTTATTCGTTTATTCGCTTGTGAACACCTTCTAAAGCCTCCAAACTTCCTACTCATAACATTGGTCTCTCATTCACTGGCATACAGACAGAAATCAATATGGTCAAAAGTATAACACTGCATTGCACTTTGGTAATATTTCACAAGGTTATGCGTGCTTGAAATATTTATTTCATATTCCTTGCCAGGCCTTGCCATTCTCACCATGATATATTATGTACATACATCACCTGATATTTTGTAAATATCCATAGCATCTGTCTATAATAACTTTCTCTATAATAACCATCTGCAGACACTGGCATATGTAAAACTCTAGTCTCTATTCTTCACTACTACTGTTAGATGGTGGAGAAAGGGGGTAAATGCACTGCAAGCTACCCAAGCGCAGTAATTGCGCAGTAATTTACAATTAATATGATGAAACATTGGTCTGTACTACTGTAGTACTACAGTACGTATATCGATCTCCTGGTATGTGTCATTTTTTCAACCCTTGGGGAGCTACCGGTCATCTTACACTCTCAAAGGTATGCTCCAGCTAACTACAGAATTTTTTTTAATGAGAGAGGTGGTTGGGGAAAAAAACCTGCCATCACCTTGTGAAAAAAAGCATTCATTGTCCAGGGCAAATTGGCAATTAATGGAAGTAGGCCTTAGACTGAGCCGTTTTCACCTGGCAGGGATTCAATAAGCTTCTCAACAAATCACTCGCCCCCAAGTTAGAGCCTAAATTAATTTAACGTAAATGTAGTGGAAATGTACTTTGATAAATCCTTTTGGTCCGATATGGCTTGAAAGTAGCACGTCATTCTGATGATCAATGCATTCTTCTCTTTGTGCGCCATAGTGTCTATCTTTGCTGAGCAGTGCTTTGCTTGCATTACGACCTTGTATTGATGGACTGTAAGCATGCGTAATATGTGAAATCCATAAATGGTCCAAAATCTATTTGATATATCCCTTTCACCGTCTAATGACTCAGAGGTAGCACTTTGTTATATTGGCAGAGTAGGAAATATTGACATGGCATTTAGGTGGCATTATGAAGCCTGTTTAATATCGTCTTATTGTGTTGTAACAACATCCAATCATACATCATCTCTGGCATGGTGTGGGCCACTAAATGGCTTGAATGAACTGATGCACCAGCTACACGAAGGTTAGCTTAATGTAAAATGGGGGGGGAAGTCCCCCTAATGCCACCTAATCTATAAAACTCTTAGAGCCTTGATTTAAAATCTGTAGAGTGTGTGTCTTCCTGGACTTTCCATCAGGCCACTGACATTTACAGCATCAACGCAACTTGTTGCATGGCTCTTTTGTCATTGAAAGGAGGTTATATACAGTATATAACTATACTGTAGATCAGGGGTATTCAACTAGATTAGGCCGGGGGCCACAACTGTAGAATGATTGTGTGTGGGGCCCCACAGCGTGCGCGCTAAACGCAAACATTTGTGGGTTCTCAAAATGCATTTTGTGTTCAAACACAAAGATTTATGTAATACATTTGTGCACAGTATGAGCGGTTATGTCTACCTTAAAATAGATGTAGACCGATTTGACATTGACAGTGAATAAACATAATTGCCTTGACATTAACGAGCGTCAACGAGCACCAGCTGGACACACACACACACACACACACACACACACACACACACACACTCTGTATCATTTCTCTCCGAAAGCCCAATATGAATAGGATTAAGAATTACTGTCACTATGATAATCTCACACTTCATATCGCACACACCATACAGTAACTAACTTTCATTAGCTCTCTCCAAAATATACATATATATATATATATATATATATATATTATTTTTTTTAAAGTTGTTCCAAAGGCCACTAGGGGGCGCTCCGCGGGCCACCAATTGAATACCCCTGCTGTAGATGTAGATACACAATCCATTGCTGCGACACTGGCATTATCTCGTTTGATATCTGCTGCTAAGTGATGTATCTCAGTGCATACAAGACTGTGATTCTACTGCACGCACACAGTACTAGCACAAGAGACTGAGATATTCTGACTTTTTTGTTGTTGTTATAATTTGACCTTGAGCACATTACTGTCTGTACTGTATGATATTTGACATTGTGCCATGCTATGACTTTTTTCTTCTTCTTTTCTATACTCTATTCTTATGTTCGGGGCTTGTATGAAAACACATTTAAACCACTTTTTTACACATGTAATCTTATGATGTAACAATAATGTTGAAGATGGTTGGCTCAAACAATGCAAGAATATGAAGATTAAAATGTCATGTTTAGCAAATCTGAGGCAAGACAAAAGGAAAATAAAATGGGAAATGCAGTTTGAAAATATATTGTTCGCAAATTAGTACCTCGGTTTCGTTCAGTTCCCGTTTGGTCACACAAGAAATGTAATGCATCATAATCTGTCAAATAAACAGTTTTTTTTCTCAAGATAGGAAATAGTCAACGATAGTGCACCTGCAGCCTATTGTTTCTGGTTTAACGTTAACTGCCTGACATAAACATCTTTATATTGACATGCACTGTGGAGTGGACGGCAGATTAAAAACACATTACCTCCCAACTGGCAGCTTTGCTTCCTAATCGAAAGCTGCCATGTCAATAATACAATATACCTGCTCTGTCAGCTCGCGGTCCTTACTTTTTTTTTGATTGCCTCCCCCCCCCCCCCAACCAGCTTCATCTCCAGTATTGGAGGCATCCTGCCCATGTTCCTGGTGCTGGCGTTCTTGTACACCGTGTGCATGACCATCAAAGACCTGGTGCTAGAGAAGGAGCTCCGGCTCAAGGAAGTGCTGCGTGCCGTCGGAGTGCAGAACGGCGCGCTTTGGTGCGCGTGGTTCACTGAGAACTGCATTCTGCTCCCTGTTCCGTGTGCACTCATAAGTGTCATGTGTAAGGTCAGTATGAGGGAGGCCAGCCGTTATGCAGGAGGAACACATCACAGAGCAATATACGCACCGTGGCTGTTTGTGATTTACTAAAGTAGTTCATTTTTAGGCCAATTTCACCCAGAGAATTTTGTCCAAAACATGTTTGATTCATTCATTCATGATGCATTGCTTTGTGTTTTGAGGAGAAATACACAGCAAACTATATTATATGACCCCCTGACATTAAAACTGTGGAAATGAGGTTAGTAAGTTTCCCCTTTAAGCTGAAACACTGTATATTCTCCACTGAATGGCTAGGGTAAAAGATGCTCACTGCTATCATTAAACACAAAGTCAGTGTTCTGCAGGAACCATATCTCCAAGGAGACCCTTTTTTACATTACTGCCCATATCTGCCTCACTTTCTAAATGAATTATCAGTAGTTATTAGAGTAGAGTTATTTTCTGCAAATCAGAAATAATTACCTGAAATATTTACCTGCCAAACCATCCAGAGGCTCTTACAAGAGGTTTGTGAACGAGCATGCTTGGATTACTCGTAGGAGGTACAGGTCAGAACATAAAGGTTGTGCTCTGTGATATGATATTCCTGCTCATGTTAATCACAAAACTAATTAACGCGCAATCAATCAAAATGAAGTATGACCCGGGAATTATAAAAATCAGCATGTAATATCTCCTCATTCTCCTTTCATTTCTTGTAATTGCATCACCTTTTCTTGTGTGCTGTTCTGTGTGGGTGACGATATCCGTGGTGCACTTGGGAAAAAATGTGGTAAAGAAGATATGTTAACGGTATTATGTGTGAGACAATTGGCACGGTGATCAAGATCACTGTGTATTTCCAAGTTTCTTGTGCCCATATTGAAATGCTAGCATTGTTAAAATGGGTATCAATTTTTTTCATTTCTCTCCCAAGAAAGATTTATTGAAGGTGGTTGTAATGGAAGCCCTTTTAGCCTCCTGTTGTTTATTAGTGCATTGTTCCTTTGCGTCATTGATCCTGCTGCATGTAATTGTGTTGCTTATCTGGTGAATTGACTCCCTGTCTAAAGGCCAAGGTGCATACAAGATAAATTATGAAAACATTTATCACTATATGCAAGCATTTTGCGACCCAGCAGGTGACAATGCAGCAATAGTGCTTGCCATGTATAATACAGCATCCTTTCAATGTCTCCTTTTTCATCTGCTTTGCTAATTCAATTGAAAAGGATGGTTCTTTTAGATCATCCTAATCAATTTTTGAAGTTTAATTGGAAAATGCTGCCGCTAAATAAAAACTGATATTTGAACAGCTGCACGAAATGTAATTTCCCATCAGCCTAATGTGTTTGCAAGCCCATCAACAATTTGTAAACATTAATAACAATAAATTGAGTTAGTTGGGTGCCTTGGAGGAACAAGTGCAAGGCGTGATGCATATTCATATCGGAGGCCCTTTCTAAATGATAATTTCACAGCCATCTTCATCACATTAATAATAATGGCGGATCAGGTAGTAATTATTGGAAAGGCTGTATCTGGATTTGGTGTGACGGCAACCAGTTTTGTCGTTTGCACCTGTGTCCTCTGTCATTGTATGCTTAATTTATTTTCCATTACGGGGGGATGTAAAGCATTTACTCTTTGGCACACACAATGATATATTGCATATTGAGTGCATGAACACTGGCCTCACGCACTCACCCCTCTGGGCCGACACCTGAATCAAAGTTATTGGTTGGCAGAGATTTGCCTTACGGAAAGGAACATTGATCAGCAATGATCAATACGTCTTTCCTTTCCACTGCTTACTGTAGTATGTCCTTGTTTTGTCAAAGTGACCCAGTGTTCCAAACTTGCGTCACATGGCAAGTAACACATTTGATTGATGCGGCAAAACTGACCGCTGTGACAAAATGCTAATTACACCAACAGGAGCCACCCCCTCACTATGAAGACAGCTATTGACACCTCATCAATCACCCACACCCACCTACCACCCTACTGTAGGAACGAGGAAACATCTTGCAAAATGAGTAGTGAGCAATTCTGTCCAAGAGCTGTGGTTATGAGGTGTGAGCAGTGAGGAGTTCAAACAATCGGTTCCCTTTTGACCTTGTGTTTTACCCATTTCTTTCCCCTTTTTTCAAGCAATGGTGAAATGACCCTTCATGCACTCTATTTTTCTTTTTTCTTTCAAGATTCATTGGAAGGTGCGCTCAATAACTAAACCCATTTTTTGTATCACCACCTCGTCTTGGTCTGGGCGCTTTTACCTCCCTCTCCCTCTCCCAGGTTCCTTCGATCGTTGGCACGCTCCCTCCCCTTGTACATGACTTTAGCCTGGATTCTGTCTGTGGCGATGATTGTGAAGGGTATTGTCCTGGAGAAGGAGGCGAGGCTGAAGGAGACACTGAGGATCATGGGCCTAAAGAATACCATCTATTTGCTGAGCTGGGCGGTGTCCAGCGTGCTGCCTCTGGCCGTCTGCGCCCTCCTCCTCAGTCTGATACTCAAGGTGATTTCAAAATGATTCCACGGTGATTCAAGGAGAACCCGGCACTTTTTCCTTGGAGGGCTTTGGGCATCAATTAAGGCATGGGGATTAATATAATGTTGATTTTTTTAGAAATCAATACAGTAGCACCGATGCAATGCAACAGTTGTACTGTAGGCTATATAAGTTGTTGTTTAAGCAGCTCCCCGAGCACTGCAATAGTGAATGCCATCGCCTAGACCCTTACCCTAATTTTCACCACATCAAAAACCCATGCCCAAATTTAGCCATAACCGTGTATAACATTAACTAAAAGGTATTACATTAACCACTAGAACCCTAGTGGTCCTGTTCTGGGCAGGTCATAATAGTCGATAACATTCTGTGAAAATAAGGTCAAAATACCAGATCTTCAACACCATGACACCAAAACGTGTCGTGTTGTGACCTGTTGAGAAGAGAAGAAGCAAGCACTCAGTCGAGTAGTTCAATGTAGTACTAGTAATGTATCGGGTGCACGGTTCAGGTAGGAAAGACCCAGTTGTCAGCTATCTTTGGCAGAGATTTGGTTTAGAGTATATGGTTCAATATTGTTTAAACGCCAACCCCATGCCTACTTCAGAAAACTGAATAGCCCTCCAGGATTAGGGAAGGGTTCTTCTCCGTGAATGCAGTGGGGCAGAGTGACTCACAAAAGATACTTCAGAATACACAGTATGATCAGTTGACTTGCATAACAAACCAAAAGTAGGATGACTTGCGAGAAACTGGCCTGCACTTTTTATAACCATAAACTCTGCCCATTGCCATTCAGAATAATCCATTGATCTTTTACAATCAGCTCGTTTGTCACATGCCTCCTTTTCTGTATCCGTTTGTCGTTTGATAATCAATGTGCTGATCTACCCTGCATTGTGTATCATGAATCATCTAACCCCTCCGACCCCCAGAAGGTGTGCAGTTTGAAATCCGTTTGGTTTTCTTCAACTTCCTATACGTTGTGCCTCACCTCTTTCTCGGTCATTAAACCTTCCCGCTTCCTTCCCTCCGAGGCAGTATGGGAATGTGCTGCAGTACAGCGACCCGTCGCTGGTCTTCGTCTTCCTGTTGGTGTTCTGCCTGAGCACGGTCACGCAGTGCTTCTTCATCAGCTGCTTCTTCTCCAAGGCCAACCTGGCGGCGGCGTGCGGCGGCCTCATCTACTTCGTCCTCTACCTGCCGCACCTCCTCTGCTACGCCTGGAGGGACGTCATGGCATTCCAGGTCAAGGTCGCCGTGGTAAGACAGATGCCCCCCCCCCCCCCCCTCTTGACTCTTCAATGTGGTTTTGAATAATGCCATGTCTCTCTCGCTGAGTCGCCGCGGCTCGTGTTGGTTGCGAGAGCGTTCATCATACGAAGTGGTCTGGATTGTGTTTTTGAAAGTTCTATTTTTGGTCATTGTATAACCTTGCTCGAGAATGAATCCTTTTTTTGTTTAATTTGCATTTAGTTTTATTTTATTTATGAAGATGAGGCGGAAATGTGTCTGGGAATACATTTCCTTTCGGGGAAAAAAAAGAACTGCTACCGTATAACCTGCCAGGTTAATGGATGAGGGCTTTTTATATACTACTCTAATTTTACCTTACCATTTTCTTGTTCCCATTGGGTTCAAACTTAAACCCAAGTTGTGACTTTATGGGCCTTGTATTTAAGAGAAGAACAGAATATGTATTCAGTGCATGATATATAATGGCATTATTGTATGATATATAATCTCAGTGAGGTATATTTCTCATTGGCATACTTGTACAAGTCTCCTGGTACTCGCGCTGACCGATGGGCTCAGACTCCCCAACACACTGTTGGAGATGTGTGTGTGTGATTCAGCTCTGCTATCTGCTCCACAATGCCCAGGGCAGCACATTCCTGACCTGGTCATTTAGCTCGGAGAGTGTCAAAAGACGTTGAGTTTCACACACAAAGTTAACGATGTTTCGGTGAACATAGCCGATCTGCAGAGTCAGTGTGCTTGTAGAAATATTTGTATGCGAAGAGATTTGATGCAGAGGGGAAAAGTATAGAGCCCTGAGGGACCCCCAGGACCTCTCAGGATTTTACCGGGCATATCACTCTGCACAACTTTTCTTAAATGACTTTTTTTTGGGGGGGGGGGGGGGGAAGGATTTTATGCCTTTATTGATAGGACAGTAGGCTGACAGTAAATTGGGGGAGAGAGATGGGGAGTGAGTGACACACATCAAAACAATTTGGGATCGGGATTTGAACCCGTGACACATTGACCCCTTTTTCACCGGTTGGTTCCCAATGGGTGGAACCGGTTCAGTTCTTTTTGGTTCTTAGTCCATGAGCCAGAGCTCCAAAATTGGAACATTAATCATGCATTGAGTGTGCAAAACCGTACCTATATTATATTGTTCTCACCATGGAACTTCCCCAGTTGTTTGCTTACATGAAGACAATGATTTATTGTATTACAAATTAAACATTTTAAACAGGCAAATTAGGCATTATATAGTAAAATATGAAAAAGCTACTGTGGAAGGGTTATCATATAATAATTTACTTATATTGATCCTATAAACAATGTAATACAGGTATAGTTTTGCCCACTCAATTCATAATTAACGTTGTGAGCTGTGGCTCATGGACTAAGAACCAAAAAAAGAACTGAACCGGTTCCCGTTGGGAACCAACCGGTGGAAAAGGGGTCAATGAATGAAATGGTTTTCGGTTACAACGTTCAAATTGTTTCCCTCAAGTATTCTAGACAAACTATACCACTGCAAGCTATTACTACTGTATGAATGATAAGTGCCTGTGAACAGGTACAGTATGAAGCATTTGTCATGAGACAAAACTATACAGTCTCTAGGAAGGATGAATGACACAGGATGATTCTCGCCTGTTGAAGATAAATTGTATACCATTGCTCAACTTTCAGCGTAGCCTTTCCGAATGACCTTTTATTGCAGTGCTGCGATCATTTGTCCCGTAATGCGTCCTGTCTGCAGCACATTGTGCACAACAGGAATCTCTCATCTTCATTGCCATGCATCTGGGCACACCTCCCCAGAGTTTCAAATGGGCCAATGTTTCCTTGTTTATCAAGCTCAAATATCTAGAGGCAGCCGCAAAAAAATAACTCACTTTGTCATCCGACATTTCTCAATTGTATTCATCTCCTTTCATGCCATGCCATAGCTTGTCTCTTTGATCAACCCACTGACAGACCAACGGGGGCGACTTCATTTCTCAAATGAGTCAGTCCTTTGATTTGCAGTTAGACATCTATACGGTACTGTACTGATCTGATTTTCTCTGTGGAAAAACATGCCAGTTCTTCTCATTTGAAACTAATTGGGTGACAGTTACAGTAATTGAGGCATTTGAACATGTTCAGCATCATAACGATTATTATAATCTTTAAACCTTCCTACAATAAAAGGGCCAATGAAGTTGTTTTTCCTCTCTGCACCTACTAGATCACGGCAGCCATGTGGCTGACATGTTGAGTGGCAGCGCACTTGCAATATCCTCACAGTCCACCAGTGGGCCCCAGCCCACAGGTTGGGAACCCTTTACTAGATGGATTGGCTACCACTTTAATTAACACGAACAATGTCCCTCTGACCAGGCCAACATCCTGTTTTGTCTCTGCTCTCACTCAAAGAGAGAGAGAGAGAGAGAGAGAGAGAGACTTGTTTGGCACACCCACAGTCCCTACATCGTCTTCGATAATGAAGTCATAAACCAACCCTACATTTGTGCGAAGAGAAAGGAGTATAGTTGTCAAAAATGCTGGTGAGTGCTCCCCAAGGAACCATGCTACCTGTCACCTATCATGTTCTCCCACTACACCTCTGACTTTTCATTATTCTATTGACGATGAATCATCAACCAGAGGGTAGAGAGTAATTTAACATTGTGAAACATAATGCGGATCTACTGTATATGAATTCTGTCTGTCTGTCTACTGTTATGTTCAAGAAAATAACATAAATCTCCACTGCTGTGGATCTCATTGACCTGGCAGACAGTGTCTCAGAGGGTTGTGCACAGATGAGGTCTTGGACACCAGGGAGAACACTGTGTGCTGAGTGAGACATAAACGTTGACAAAGACAAAGTGGTTGGCATGAAGGAGAGCAGGATGTCATTATTTAATGGGCGCTTGATCTCTACATAGACCGTTCACCTGTTTGCATTATTACTTTTTATTATTTACTGTTTAAACTGTTTCACTTTCACAATTTTAACGTCTGCTTGGGCTTTTGTGAACACCCCAGACAGTTTTTGTCCCATTGTAACCTCAAACTCCATTTTAACCATGTTATTTTTATTGAAAACACCCGTCCTTGTTTCTGCCTTTCTGGTGACCGTGTTTTCAAGCAGTGGGCACACTGTCTCCAACATGTGAGTCTGTCTGTCTGTCTGTCTGGGGTACCAACAGGTGACAAAGTGGCGCTGTTGAGCTTCACACTGCACAGGTGCATGATGGGAAGCTTGAGTTTTTCGTGTAACAATTCTAACATTCTATATGGGTTCTGTTTTTTCTGCATGGTCACACTTAGTTTGTCGCTGTCCATCAGCACTGGTGCTGAACCATTCTCTAATCAATGCATTGACTTGTTCTGCCCTTGGTTTGTCCATTATATCACAACTGGCATTTTCTTCTCTGTGTCCTTCAGAAGAAGCTTGTCTTGCAGATTTCTTGGCTCAATGAGTGTCAGACTGTCAGTTTATGCTTACTTTGGGCACCTGCCTACTTGGGGACCACGCTAGACGGTAACAATGTAATGCGATCACAGTGCAAGTTGGGAATGCATGCTCTACACAGTTATGCAATACCCACTAGTCTCAGAGTATTCACTATGTCTGTCTGTCTGTCTGTCTGCCCGTCTCCCCTTTATGCCTAAATCGGCAGATCAACCAAACAAACTTGACGCCATTGCAGAGCAAACAAACTCCAGCAGTGCATGCACATGCAGTGCGAGCAAGTTGCACCTCCCCAGATTGTCTAACTGGCCGAACACCCGCTAGCCAAACATTGTGTGCGATAGTTCAGACCCTCAATACGCTTGTGATATTTGTTGTCGATACACTTTGTGATTTTTGTTGTTACTTGCGCAAGTTTGTAGCGGTCGACAGTACTTGCACGCTCTGCTTGTGCACTAGTAGGCCATTTATGGCAAGTGCAGTTCTAGTTTAATTTAGTTTGAAGAAATGCTGGCTGAGGATGTTAGGAGGTAGACACACTTCTATAATCCCTCTCTGAGGGGTTCCACACAAATCCAGATACCCATGGAATAATGGAGGGAGATGGCATAGACTTTTCCCACTGTGTCACCAGAAACAACGGTATATCAGAGACAGTTGATAATATGGACTTAAATATGGCACTTTCCATACCAATACAGCTATACAGCTCAAATACAGCTAAAAAAAAAGAACGGAAAAACTGATTAAAACAGATCAAAATAAAAAAGCTTATCTTATCTTGCCAATGTTATTAATGTTTTGACTGCAGGTGCATGCCAAAGCACAGCTAAAAGCAGTGTTTTACAACCAAAGAAGAGACATGGAGGGCATATTCACAAACCAATGTCCTGTATTTTACTCTTTGTCGAAAATATGTTTTTTCTTGTTTTGTTTTGAGTCACTGGATACTCGTGGAGGCTACAGTGCTGCACATGCTGGGCTCTTCTCAAAGTAAAGTGTTCTGTCTGCTACTCATTAGCCCCAACTTGCACTCCGCATTTAGGGGATTGGCTGTCGGCAGACAGACAGTGGGGGACAGAGGGACAGCGGAAGTTGCTAGCAGCTGTTTGGGTATGGTGGTCAGGTCGGTGGTACTACAAGGTGGCGGATAATCTTTGCGTCAGCTGGTATAGGCTTCTGCCCACAGTGGTATGTTCTTCCTTTATACGTAATGGACGAATTTAAGTGTTAAAAAGCTTCTGTAAATGGCTGTGGCATCTGCCCGAGTTCAAATGCAGCGAGCAAATGAGGCATGATGCAACAGCTGGCATCGCAGAGTGATAGGCCATGGCAGATGATGTCTCACGGGCAGAACATCATTTGCAATATCCTACAGTATGAAAGATCTAACAAATCTTTGTTTGTACCACATGAATTGCCTTCTGCATGTTTCTCTCTTAGTTTAACTGAAAATCCCTTATAAATGCTCAGTCTGCATAATGGAAATCAAGTCATCCGCCATGGTTACTCTTGCTGTTTAGGCTGCAATAGATCATTGATCATGTATGATTGGGAAGTTAGCCCCAGTCCAGTAGTAGCAGATTTTTTTAGCAGGACTAAATTGACAACTGACAAATAATAAGAGGTTAGCTGGAATCCGTAAGTTTCATGTCCCACCCATGATTCAAACACCGGTCTCCACCAGAGACCAAACTTTGACTGTTCCTCCAAGATAGAATCCCATCTTGTGCATCCGACTTTGTCGAGCACCTACGCAACAAATTTGGCCCATTTTCAGGGGATGGGGAGGGTTAGGAATGGATCTTGTTAGGATGCCTCTCGCTATTGAAAAATAGCAGATCTACAAGCTCATAGCGCGCCACCGAGTGGCGCACTATGAACTTGTAGGTCTGCTATTTTTGAAAAGTTGTGAAAATGTGGTGCAAATCTTTGAATATATATTTCAGAGCGAACTTTTGAGATGGGGGTCCGTGGCCCAATAGAGATAATTCTGGGGGTCCTTGACATGAAAAAGGTTGAGCACAACTGACGTAGAAACATGGGTTTTTCAGAAAACTATTAGGATTCAGAAGCCTTTTCTTTAATCGACACCAGTCCAAAATGGGTTAAAATAAGTTCTCGGTTGCAGTCAACAGGTGTTTGTTGCCAACCAGGCATATTTGATTCATAATTCCATGTGTTCACACTCAGTCTTCATGTTTGATCAAATGTTTCTTTCTATCTATCTTTCATTCCTAGAGTTTATTGTCGTGTGTGGCCTTTGGCTATGGTTGTGAGAACTTCGCTAAATACGAGGAGCAAGGCATCGGCATCCAGTGGTCCAATATCAGCCAGAGTCCAGAAGAAGGCGAGCGATATAGTTTCCTTGTGTCCATCATCATGATGCTGGTTGATGCTGTTTTGTACTGGGTGCTCACCTGGTACATTGAAAACGTCTTTCCAGGTATGCATTCATGAACAGATGTTACCCACCACTGTATTTAGATGTTTAAATAAGTCTTTGTCAGTAGTATGGACAATCACAAACCCTCAGTCATGTGGATGTTTTCACAAGATGTTTATTAAGTAATAGATTTGGAGATTCACAGAGATGGAGAGGGAGACTGTGACCTTTCAGTAGTTTTGTCAATTAGAAGGGAACTGCCTCCACATTCCCCTTGCCCCTGTAAATTAAACAAGGGGAAGTTTGTGCTACATATTCAAGTATCCACTGTAATGTGTAATGTCCCCCTCTAGATAGTTATTAAAATGAATATTTTCTATACACTTGATAACAGGCCAGTATGGAATCCCCAAGCCCTGGTATTTCCCTTTCTCTGCATCTTATTGGTGTGGGACAGCCTCAACAGCTGCAGTTGACCAGAGTTCGTTTAAGGACCATGGGGTGCATAACGGTACTGTAGAATTTCATTGTTACTTCTCACCTGTGGGCATTAAAGAGCATTAATCAAGCTTTAAAAGTAATATTTTTACCTTATTCCGCAGCCTACATCCCGATCATCGGTGCATTAGTGGTTTTTAGTGCTCAGAATAGGAAAAAGATGTTGGGAGCTTAATAAAACATTAATTCAAGGTCGCGCTGACCATAATAATAGTCTGATCGACAGAACACAGCCGCGAGTGACCCTGGCACGACAATGGAGGACAATCACTTCCGGGGTCGGCCAGATAACGCTTATATCGTTCATTCTGTTGGCACTGGCCTCACGTTGCCGCCTATGATAACGGGAGGGAATGTGTTAAGCAAACAGACATTGTCTCACTCTGGGACGGGTTGCAAATGAACATTAGCAGGTTCTTTGTCACACGAGGCGTGGGGGTTAATAGACTAAAGAGTTGTGAAGAAGAAAGAGAATATAGTGTACTTCAATTCAAGACTTAGTAAAGGAATTATTAGCTTCCTTGGGCTCATTGATTTACTCAAATTTCAACTACAGACGGTAGCTGTACTATGTAGCTGGGATAGTGAAATTCTAAAGCACAGATTACACACGATTACACGCAATTACACACTTCACAAAATGAAATTAAACAAAAAAGAAGGAATTGGACAGACTTATCAATTGTATTACTGAGGTTCAGAGTTTAACTTATTTTCCATTGTAGAAAAACAATTTCAGAGTACTTGAAGATAAAGGACACACGGTTCAGTTGGAAAAGAAAAAAAAGAAAAACGATCAAAAGTATGATATTTCCGTATGATACACTATAAAAGACGTTATTAATACAAAGTAGTCGTTGAGCCTCTTGAATATACTGGTCCTTACCTCGGATAACCTCCCTTATCAGCAATGTTGACCTCTTTCGATCTCTCTCCACCACGGAGGTGGGTTGGCAAGGGAATGGTTGGGGGGGGGGGGAGTGTGTTTGTGTGTGTGCGCGCTTGAGTGTGTGCGCTTGAGTGTGTGTGTGCTTGAAATGTGTGAAATAGATAATCATATACTACTATTATACTACTATTAATATATTTTATATTAACCATCCCTGAGCACAGTTGTTAGTCTTATGGTGCCACGTAAAGATGCATCTCACGTGTGTAGCTGCTGCAAAAGATACAAAACTACAAAAAAGATGACTTCAACTTCAGATACAAAGATACAAAGAGACAAATTGCCAGAGGGGGAAATCATGCGTTTTAAATGTCTACCCCAGTGTGCACATCAATATTTTAACCCCACTTAAAAAATATCTTTGCATCTTTTGCATCGGTCAAACAAACACATGTGTTTTCTTCATTCTAAAGAGTACCTGGAGAACCCAGCACCTGATATGAAACCAGGAGTCTCCATCCGCAATCTTGTGAAAATCTACAAGACTGGGAAGAAGCTGGCTGTGGATGGACTGAGCATGGATTTCTACGAGAACCAGATCACATCTTTTCTGGGTCATAATGGAGCTGGAAAAACTACCACCATGTAAGTTATTTCGGTAACCATGCAAGGAGGTGAAAGCACCTTAAATAGTGTTTTCTCATGATGCCAGTTTAGGCCTTCATCTGTATTCTAGCTGCAGTTTGTTGTTTGCATTTGTTTACGGTTATGTTGTCATAATGACGTGGCTGTGGTTCGTTTGTGGCTGAGCCAGAATGATGCCAGGAATTCCGCCTGCCCTCCCATTAGTCAATTTCAATATAGGATAGGTACTCTGCTCTCTTTTCGTCACAACAGTGCGGCACACAGTGACTGCAATGCAGCCCCTGCTGCTCCGATTCTCTGGCTGATCTCCTTCTCCGTCTTCCCCTCACTCGTGAAACAAGACCCCGGGATACCTAAACTCCTTCACCTGGGGCGATGTCTCATTCCCCAAGGGTAGCAGTGACTTGCACCAAATAAATGATGTTATTGTATTTCATTAGACGCCATGCAAGAAAAGAAAAATCATCTAGGAAGCGCCAAGGACAAATACGCCAAGGACAAATACAGTCTTCCGACTTATTTTCATTGTGGTCCTTGATCTGGGTCAAATAAACATTGCTACAAAATACATACAGACAAACATTACATCAATGAATAAAACAATGAAGAGCTACACTACCTACTATAAATACATGTGATCTCATTACTAATTTAGTTAAACAAACTCTTCTGCAACATGTTTTTTTTTTTCATTTTCAACAAGTTCTTTGTTAGCGACATTACTGGTATTTTCAACCACTCTAAACTCTCCAAGTATTCTCCTAGTTGGACACCTTTATTTATACCATTATTTCTGTCTTTGTGAGCCTTCTTGTTGTCAAAGTTTCTCCAAAAAAACTAAAAAGTTAAGTGGAAACCTGGTAATCTGTCCGTATCAAATTGATCACTAATAAGTGGGTTATTATTATAACTACCTGAATGAACAAATACAAAGTAATAAAGATACTTCTGTCTATCACTAGCTAAGCAGCCATGACTGTCTCTTGTTGTTTGAGTAGAACAGGTAGGTAGCCTGAGGATCACAAAGTTTCTCTGCTGCATCTTGTTGACTCATTTTGGCAGTTTGTCATTTTATGGAAAAATCCCAAATGAACACTGAACATACTACTTTACTATAAGCCAATAATTTCAACAGCCTTTGTATAGGGATCATTCTCTCCCAAGATTTCTGATCACTATAACCGTGATCAATGTAAGCAGTTTCCACTGTACTGTATATACCTTTCCAGCATTAGACCCCACTGAGACGGTAGTGGGGAACAAAGAAGCAGCCAAAATGAATCTCTACCTTAATATTAATTTGGCCGAGCTGACATTTCTCTTGTTCCACCATTCAGGTCTATTTTGACAGGACTATTTCCACCTACGTCGGGGACTGCCCTCATAAACGGATATGACATCCACACTGACATGGACACCATCCGGAAGCACTTGGGAATGTGCCCACAGCACAATGTCTTATTCGACAAGTAAGTGTGTGCAACACAACAATATACTCCTCACAGAACACACCATCCAGTGAAAAATATTGACATAAAACATTACCCCTGGCCCGTACTAATGGCCCTGCAATACAATATGCCTTCCAAAATGTCCAGGGAACAAATCGTTGTTTATTTTCCTTTTATGTGAGGGGGTTGGTTCATGTCAGTCCTTAAAGAGCAGGCCTGCAGCCTTAAATGATTTCCACCCACTATGCTAGATTATATCATCATAGATGTTATCATAAGTTTGCTTTAAGAACACTGGTATTAGAAAAACATCACTGCACTGGTGTTTAATTGCATGCATTGCGATGGCTCTGTGTCTCGCTTACACTTCAAATCAATACATCATTATCCCATCCCCATATCCTGTAGAAATGAAATGAACTTTGTCCGCTCAGTCCACTTTAGTCTCCCTAATAGCGTCATTGGTAACCATTATTCAGGCTTTCAGACCACCTTTATAAAGTCCCTTCCATATCTCCAACTTCACAAACTGATTACCTGCAACTGCATACAAGTCTTACATCATAATTACGACGGACTGAGCTCCTGCAAATTACAGTCATTAATATTTATTCCGGGCAGAGCCGAAGTGTCTATATTTAAAGTGGGGTTAAAATATTAATGTGCACACAGGGGTAGACATTTAAAACGCATGATTTCCCCCTCTGGCAATGCCGTAAAGACAGGCAGACAGAAATCAAGGCAATTCTTGTCAGCCTGTTTGTTGTAAACAGCAGTCAGAATTGGTGGGAGATCGTGCATCCCACAGGCTGTATTAATGTGACAGTTTGGATGTTTGAATCTGTGATCGTTGATCACCTGTTTAAAGTCAAGTCATGCACCTCTCTTTGGTCATTAAATTCTCATGATACGCCAGTTATAACAGCCACTTTAAGCCTTTTTATTCAACAGGGTGCAAGTGAAAAAAGCGACAACGTTTCGATGTAACTATAACATCTTCGTCAGGTCATGAGGATGGCCTAACAAAACTAATTTTACCCACTGTTTTACACCTGTAATTGTGTGATGCGGCAATAATGTAAAAAGCAAACAATATGCTTTGTCTTATGAATCATGTTCTATAGCATAATGAGTAATTGTGTGTGCTTATACTGTAAGTAACTATAATTATATTGGTACAGATTATAATGCATTATACACTTAGTATGTTTATAATGAAATGAAGACATGGGCTTCATTTGTTTTACCCAATATATTTTCATCAGTTTGACCGTGGAAGAGCACATCTACTTCTACGCCAGACTGAAGGGATGCAGCAGCGACGAGGTGAAAGCCGAGATGGACCAAATGATTACGGATGTGGGCCTGCCACACAAGAGGAAGGAACTCGCCAAGAACCTGTCGGGTATGTGATTGTGTGTGTTTGCGGATACACATGTGCAGTGCACATGTGCACATGTCCTTGAGCTTCCGTGGAACCTGGAAATCATGCACAGATGTACATTTTTATTTGAGGTCATTTGTTAATCTGTGTGTGCACACAGGTGCAGATATATCCGTTTGCTCGGGTTGGTGCATACACATCCCCCGGGCAGCGATATCATCTGCAGATTATCCTTATATTAAATATGAAGTGCCTAATCTTCCTGTCAGAGTATTCCTGTGCGGGTGCATGTGCCTGTCTAGACACGTGCACACCTGTACTTTGTACGTACCTGCATGTCAGAGGCTGTAATTCATTGTCGGGGAGTGGGGCATGAGCAAGTCTTGCCTGATAAATTGTTCCTAGTCATGGATAGCTTGTGAGCAAAATCACTGAAATATGACTTTCAAGGTTGATCTACCCTGACATTTCTGCTACATTAGCACGACATAGGACGCATTCTGAGCAGCTCTCTGCGAGCCTGGCAAGTGTGGCAGGTGTGCAGTAGCCCCAGCAAGGCACACCCAGTGCCCAGCCATCAATCACACTGCGACATGCAAAAGGCAATAACACATCCTGAGCATGGCTGACACACTTCCTACTGTACACCATTCCTTCACATCATTGCCACATCCGAGTAACTAATACCTAATAAGATGATGCGGTTGACACACAGTGTTGTTCTTTCAAGGGTTTCTGTTTAACTCACTGAGACCTGGGAATGTCTATGTACAGTGGTTCTCAAACATTTTCATGTTAAGGACCCGAATATATATATCATTTGTATTTATTTTTTCCCAAACATAGCAAATCTACAAGCTCAAAGAACTTGTGTCTCTGCTTTTTTGAATAGCCAGAGTATAAAATAATGGTCAAAGTGGTTAAAATCTAAAATGACACCGATGCTTTCCTGGTTTTTAATGGGTCTTTCGTACGCTGACGTTGTGTTGTTTCACAGTCCGGAGGCTTTTAGACTCAACTAATGCCGTCGTGTGATCGCCTGCTCTCCTGTCTTGCAGGTGGAATGCAGAGGAAGTTGTCGGTGGCCATCGCATTTGTTGGGGGATCCAAAATCGTCATCCTGGACGAGCCCACGGCGGGGGTAGATCCGTACGCCCGTAGGGGTATCTGGGACCTTCTGCTGAAGTACAAACAAGGTATGAGCTCTGCTGCAGTGAAGGAGTCGGACCGAAGCCACGTCAAGCTTTAAAGTGGCTGATATTTGTAGTATCGACTGGCCTACGTCTCGCAAAGTCTATATTTGATCTGGCTCATGGTGAGAAAGTTTGCGGAACTGAAACCCAGTTAAATGGTAAAAGTTTTAACTGACAAGGCTGAGGAATATTGAATATGACTTCATAAACGGCTCTTTTAAAATAAGCTGTCAAATTCACAAAACGTATTTGCTTTAAAGACTTGCTCCTTGTGACAATGTAAAATGTGGGAGGAAAGTAAATGATATCATTTGCACTGAGATGGATAGCAGTGGCAGTGAAGACAAAGCGACGAGCTTTAATTGACATTGCCTTTTAACACAGTCGTTAAATGTCTGACACCTACATTCAGTCACCTCGACACTCTTTGGCCACATACTGTACACTATGTGCTTGCCAGTAGCTGTAAGCAAGATGCAGACATTATAATAAGACATTCCCTCAACAGCTAAATGTTTAATGTGCATTGAGTGCAGTGTTGTTTTTGGCAGCAAATTTTGATTTTAGTCATAGTCTCTTCAATAGTTTTCATTTAGTTTCAGTCACATTTTTGTCACCTGGAATGTTTTAGTGTTAGCCTAGTTTTAGTTAGTCTAGTTTTAGTTTTTGTAAATATCACAAGATTTTAGTCGACTAAATCTACAGTTGATTTAGTCGACTAGAATGCATTTTGGTGGGCCTTGATGCCATTGTAATGACGGATTTTACACTACACTAGCCGATCTACAAGATAGTCTATTTTCAGCATGCAACCAAGTGTAAAATGACTTATACTGGATCTCTTGTCCACTAGTCCGTTCCTAACATTTTAGTCTAGTTTTTATTTGTTGACGAAATTGTCAATATAATAGTCACCATAGCTTATCATTCAGTTTCCGTTTAGTTTTAATCAGTGGAAAAAGTTAGTCGACGAACATTTTTCGTCCATCCTGCCCTCACTGTCTCATTAGAGCTATTCAAGCCCTTTCACTCCGATTGGAAGACAGAGATAACTCTCAGAATGAGAACACCCACACAGTGTGACTAGTTGAACGAGTTTGTATGTTCTGTATGTTTTGTATGTTCTCTGTGGTCTTATTGGCACTGACTGAGGTTTGTAAAGCACAAAAAGCTATACTGTGGGGAGTCTATTTGTGTGAAAGTATATTGGGCTGGGCTTGATATTGATGTTCTGTGTCGTTAATTAGTTGTTTGTTTGTTTACAAAGTGGCCAAAGTGTCCTGTGTGTACAGTATGTTTGTTTTGATAGAATCCCATACAGTATTATTCTTACTGGCAGGGAAACAAACAAAACAAAAAAGCATTTTATTACTCTAAACTTCATACAGATTATATAAATATCTTCAGGCTATACTGAGTCATTTCTAATATGCATGACTGATTTGTGTGGCTGTTGAAGAGCACAATGTTATTTTATTTAGTTAATTTAATGTAGTCAATTTAGTTTTAATATGTGGAGAAATATACAAATTTGTGTATTTCTCAGATCTTTGCAATCAAGGCTGTTGGTTTGGTACGTACGTAAGTACTGCACTTAATTAGAATCAGTTTATCACATGTTAGTGGTACGAGTAGGAACAAAACTTAAGGTCTTTACACACCGGGGGCGAATTTTCGTTGCAAATAATTTGCTTTTTAATTCGTATGAAGTCAATGCAAGGTTCCACATCAGCAACACATTTCCACTGACTGAAATTGCGGCTGCAAGTTTTCGCTCTGCTGTTGAATTTTGCGGACATTCGCTGGCGAATGCTACACCTTTTAGAGCTATGCATGGTCATGCACCGGCTTACTTGACTGACCTGGTGCCACGTTATGTGCCCAGAAAGGCCCTTAGGTCTGTTGGAAACACCCTCCACCAAACTAAAAAACAAAGGTGACAAAGCTTTTCAGGCTGTAGCGGCCAAACTTTGGAATGTACAGCCTTGGATGACTTGGACGACTGTCACAGGGTGATAAGTCTAAGATCCATATGTCGTGCCCATGTTAATCCCAAGGTCCAAAGGATTGGATTATTAGTTTTGGTTGCTGAATGAACCACTCATCTAGAGTTTTTGTAGCTTTTTTGTTGTTGAATGAATCGCTCATCTAGAGTTAGCTTTATTTGCTTAATGAATGATGACCTGGCTACAAGGCAATCACGTTCATGGCACCATGCCACCCCCTTACAGTACCTTCAGGACACGATTCAGCCATTCACCCCTTCCTGCACATAGATCAGCTAACACGGACATCTGACCCACCTCTTCCCTGGCCAATGCTCCAAGCATCCTAGAGCATTTTCCCTCGTAGCTCCCAGGCTGTGGAAATTGGAATGACTTCATATTTGAGCTTTAAGTGTGCCTATTTGTATGCTATTTTAGAACCTCTCTCTCTCTAAAGTGAGTTGTTCAGACCTCACAAATGGAGATCAAGTCACATTCATCTATTTAGAGATGTTGAGATGAAGTGCGAGAGAATCATTTTGTTACACTGTGTGAAATAGGTTAAAGATTTACTGTAGATAAATTCTGTTTGGCAGAACGTAACTTGTGTGAAACAAAATGTTTAATTATAATTATTAGCACAATGTATAACGGGTAACAATATTTTGAGAACAGATTCTTCCAAAAAGTATTAAATGCAATTCAGTCCGATAAATATAAGATGCAAATGATGTAATCCTCTCCTACTCCTCCTTCAGTCATCTTATTCAGTGTTCGATCCGGCCTCTGTTACAGTAATATGTATTACTATGATGGAGAACCCTTTGCAGACCGGATGCACCGCTTATACAGTAAGACATTACATTATCTCTGAAACTACGGGAGGTAAATCACATTTCTAGTTATTTATTTTGTCTGATGAAATAGAAATGGCATATTTTTTTAAACCATTAGGCCCTATTCGGCATTAATATTCAGCATTAATGTACACACACAAACACACATTTGATATGTTTATTTATGTCCACATAATGAGAAGTACAGGAATACCTTGTACAAAGGACATAAACACTGCCAGTGCAGTTTGACAGTAGGAGAGCAGCCAGTTACAACGTCCATGGACGGCAAAGCATCGTTACATACAGTACAGCTGACATGTCGGACACAGGGCAGCAGACATAAATCATGGATAAAGGAAACAACGCCTCCTCCAAATTGAGCGGCTTCCTATAATGGCTGAAACTGAGCAGTACCTCGCTAACTGCACACACACACACACACACACACACACACACACACACAGGAAGTCAGGGCCATGAAGCGCGGGCAGGCAGGCAGTATAGTACATTTTGTAAGTTAAATAGTTTGATACTGCGCCGCGGGGCAATGAATGAGTCATGTTCTCTGATCTGTGAGCTGAATGATTACTGCATGAGGCTATGCACACGTAACTCACTGACAAATGTACTCGCCCAAATCAAAAGTCACAAAAGCTTATCCAACCAATAACATTCTCTCTCACGAGCAATTTGTTTTACAACGGCTCATGTTTATTACACACTGATTACAATTTCTTACAGCAGCTCCTATGGCATTTCTGAAAGATTATGCTCCATGTTCTGACCTAACTAATGAAGCAAATCCTCTAGGCCATTGCGTTCAACACTTGTCAATCTACTGCTGCTTAATCACAAGCTTAATAATGTGTTCGTTATTATTCAGAAAATAATCTGAAAAGCAATGACTACCGAAATAAAACGTCTGGGTTTCCGAGGCTATGACTACCGTGACTTGGTGACGTTTTCAGACATAATTGCCTCTACAGCTGATGTCAACATTTAAATAACACACTTAACAAGCAAACGGTATGTAACATGCATAGCAAATGAACAAGTAACAAACATGCATCTACATAACTACCTTCTATCAAAATAGGAAATGAAATGGGCAAACAAGAAGTGATACAAAGAATAATGAGTGCTAGGGCTAAGGAAAAGACTGAAGAGGTCAGTTTTCAGACTGCGCTGGAAAATGGGTAGTAAGACTGCAGTCTGTACTGAGGTGTACGAAGCTTGGAGCGTTGGCCAGGGTGTCTAGGGAGGGGATAGTGTTGGCTGATGCATTGTGAGTATACAGGAAGGGGTGTAGCAGGGATCATGTGTTAAGTTAAACGGGTGCCATATACTTACTTGGTAGCCTTGTACTGTAGGTCATCGCCAGCATTTTGAATTTGATGTGGGCAGCAACTGGAAGCCAGTTAAGGGAGTGACAGAAGGGTGAGGTGTCACATTTATGGAGATTGAAGACCAAGCATGCTGCCGCATTGTGGATGTAGGGCTCAGAGTGAGCATGCCCAGCATACCTTCCAACCATCCTTTGAGCGGCGTAACTGTGGCTGACTTGAAGGTAGATGGAATGCAGCCATGCCGGTTGTCGGTGGTCATGAATGGAATCTGAAAGATTGAGGTGTGGGGGGGTTGTTAGGGTACAGGAGGTTGCATGGTCTGGTGGATGACACCAGTTTCAGGAACGAATACTAATTGGTGATTACGGAGGAGAAACGGTAGACCGATTAGTTAAATGATAGTGGGAAGATGGGAGAAAGTGCATCAAGCTTCTCAAATTAGGCGATGAAAGTAGGTGATGAGAGCTTCAGCAGTGAGTGGCAGTTGTGGGGGGGGGGGTTTAGGAAGGTGGAAAAGAGCATTCCTGCATTGGGAGTCAGAGAACTGACTCGTTTAAAGAGGACCTGGCGTGGATGATGAGAGTGGGGAAGGCAGAGATGAGTGAATGGAAATGGCACAGGTCATCTGATTGGCCAGTTCTGTGCCGCGTCCTTTCAGCATGCTCTGAGACGTTTAACTCGGCTCTGAGGGTTTCAGATAACCACGGAGCTGGTGGACAGATGACGAATGAAATGGTGGAGTGAAAGGAAGAGGCTGCAGAGTCCAGAGGGAGGGAGGAGAGAATTGGATCTAAGACGAGAGGGAGAGAAATTAATTTATAACCTCTTCCCACATGGTTCAAATCATGCTGTTTGAGATATTTTAATGAAAAGCACTACTACTGTAGGTATTACATATGACGTGTGTACATATTTCAATGTGTACCCTTTTCAATTGGATCCTATCTATAATCAAAACAAGGGGCTTATGTCTTTTGACTCGGAGGAAATGCTGACGCGGGCGTCAAGGTAATTCTCAGTATCATTGATCTGAATTCATTGTCTCAAAGAGCAGTCATCACAGTTCCGCCCGATAATTCATCACACTGCCGGGGCGCACAATACCCATCTCTCTGCTCAGACAACACTGCGTTAAAATCTATATCCATCCACTTGATATACATGGGAGCAGGGAGCTGAATTACAGAACGCAGAACCTCAACTTTATTGTTCGTTGTGGGACTACAGCATTACCCACCTATTCGAGCCATCAATTTCTGTCGTAATGCACTGCAGCAACACGCTATAAATCAGAATACCTTTGTGGACAGTCAAAGCACATTTATTTCACTCCCAATTCACAGGCGATGTAGTGTATTTTTTTGTGTCCTCATAAAACCACAAACTAATGCTTTGAAGAAAAGTGTTGCTTCTCCTCAGGCGACCTCCCACCTTGTAGGATTCTGCCCATTCCCATGGGTTTAATTGAGCGAGTTGTTTTGATGAGTGCAGCTCGTCTGTGGCTTGCAGCGGGACATGTTGGTGTCGTGTTTATCCAGAAGGCTTCAAACATGCTCGGTGTAGCGTCAAGGATTTAAATGGAATAGACGGATTTTGCAGCTAAGAGGTTGACAGGGATTGACTGGGACGTGAGATTGGTGAGGATCACAGGACCAAAATGGTTGGCCAGTCTGAAATGGCTGAACATCCACTTTTTGGTCAATGAAGGAACCGTGCACTTTGCACGTTCTTTGTCCCTGCATGGCATAAGTGATGACGCTAAACTTATCAACTATTATTTATTATAAATGTTGTGCTGTGGCCAAGAAAACAACTTTGATGATGGCTGTATACCGTCTCTGAACCGCGTCAATCACAATAAAATATAATTTTGATCATCAGATATAAACGGACTGTGATTGAACGTTGTGGTAAATAATAATGTTTAAGTGTGTGTGTGTGTGTGTGTGTGTGTGTGTGTGTGTGTGTGTGTGTGTGTGTGTGTGTGTGTGTGTGTGTGTGTGTGTGTGTGTACATGAACACGCATGTACATGTGGGAAATACAGAACGATGTAGGGATGCGCAATAATCATCCCGATATCTGCTGACAAGCACCCAGCATGTCATAGGTATGATATACTGTATTTGCTTAGGTCAAAGCTGTGTACATGTACCATTACTCACATTTGTATTATCGGTATATGTACTGTACGTATAGGAGAAGCAAAGAAGTTATCGGTTTAAAATAAATCATGCATCCCTAGAACGATGCATTGCCAACTTACATCGTTCCCTACTTGCATCGTTCCCGTTGGGCACCGCGCCGGTCTAGTAAATAATACTGATAATAGAATAAATAATTCTAATCTTTCTAATCCTCAACTTCAGCTCCGCCTCCACCCTCTAAGCCCCTCCCTCACATATGTAGATGCATAGCAGAAAGGTGCAGAGAGGTTGAGTTTGAATGCATCCATCAGAGGTCAAACTACTGACCCTCTACCTTTTAAACACTTTATAATATTCAAATAAACCAAACGTTTTTGAACCATTGAAGAAAATGTCTGCTTTTGAACACCAACTCTCTCAGTAATTACTTATGTGATCTACGATCTACTTCTTTCTACAGACATACAGAATTGAGCTGGCCCGGACTTCATCACAGATCTAATTAATTTCCTGATACTAGTTGGATGATATGAAAGGTGAATAAACTAGCAATCCATGCTTTTATTGCCAATGCAGTTATCCGCCTTGAATCAAAAGATCGAGGCAAATTAAATTAGACTGGTTTCTCTTTGAAGCACGATTTCAAGAGAGAACATTCAAAAGTTTATTGTTACATCCAATTATACAAAATAATATTCTTGGGTTTTGGCTCCTTGACATTGAAGAAACTAGACGGATACGGACATTCATCCTTTTTCAGAAATCTTTGGTCTGATCAAATTGCCACTGCAGTGCACACCATTGGGTCATTTGACACAGACACGGCAAGTTTGAGACCATTCTGGGAATTATTATTCCTTATTCCTGGGACAGACAGAAAGACAGACAAAGATTCTGTGAATTATTTAAAAAAAGAAGCGATCACTAAAACTAATAATAACAATTGCACAATATAAGGTGCTTTTGTTTTATGTGCTTTGTGCATTAATCCTACCTCAAAGTGAATGATGGATGGAATTATAAATTGATAGATGGATAGATAGATGGATAGATAGATAGATAGATAGATAGATTACAATGTAAATGTAAACTGATTTACTACAAAACTTGTATCATGTAGCATCCGGATTTACACAATTGTAGAATGTTTGACATTACCAACCACAATATCCTATATTACAATTGGCTACTGGTAAATGGTAAATGGTGCATTTATATAGCGCCTTTATCCAAGGCGCTTTACAGAGATTGTGCATTACATTCACCCATTCACACACACATTCATACACCGATGGCAGCGGAAACCATGCAAGGCACCAACTAGCACATCGGGAGCAATTAGGGGTTCAGTGTCTTGCTCAAGGACACTTCGACAGTAACTCTGGGGGAGCCCGGGTTCGAACTGGCAACTTTACGGTTACCATCCAGGCACTCTACCCCTGAGCCACCGCCGCCCCCCAACTGGGAGTGCAGGCCGGCCGCTATGCCCATAGAGATAGAAATATATTCTTTATTTCTGTGTCATGCACTAAAGGTGCCTAGACCACATGGACACAGGACATTATATAAATCATTTCTTCATTGCATCATTGCATATAGATGTACAATGTAACAGACAATTGGACTCGAGTCATAGTGACTCGACTCGAGTCTGACTCGAGTCGCATATTTGACGACTTGCGACTTGACTCGGACTTTGAATGTAAAGACTTGCGACTCGACTCGGACTTGGAAGGTAAAAGACCAACGAGACTTGAGACTCGACTCCGACTTGCTAGCCAATGACTCCCGACTCGACTCGACTCGAGACAAGATGACTCGTGACTTGTTTTGTTTCCGAGCATACGGTATTTGAATACAGCGTCGGTGGGCGGCGCATGCTGCGCATATGCAAAGCAACTCCACTCGCACACTAAGGCAAAACATTTATTTTCACCAAACAGCTGCAGTAGATTGAAAAGTTGCTTCCTACCTTTGAGTTAGTGTTGCTGAAAGACACCCAGATCCAATTGTATATTCCATATTTCCATATGTACTAACTAAGTGTGAACTATAGTGTCAACACGGAGGCACACAGTGACAGTTGTGAGCATGCGCAGATTGCACTACCTCTGCTAAAGCGTAAAGGGTACAAAACGGCTATTAGGGGGAGCCATAGTACAGTGAAATACAGTGGGGAATATCTATTGATTCATTGATTGAATACTTTATTGGCAGAAATGTATCAGTATAGGGTACAGTCAAACACTGATCAAAAAGGGATCACTGAAAAAAGTCCTTGCTGTCTTGTTTCCATTCGGTCCTGGGTAATCAATTCATAATCATGACAAGTCACATGACAAATAACAAAATTCAAATTATCATAAAAAAATAAGATATGTATGCCTGCAGGTTGGGGAACAAAGAAGGGCTTATAAGGAGGTGGGGGTAGTCACTAGACATGGGTGGGGGGGCAATCTTTTTTTTATTGATTTTTATTTAATATAAATACAGTGGAATACAGAGGTATAGGTTATCAATACCGGCACCGTACCGTACTGTAAAATCTCATACCGTGGCATGCCTAGACTTGACACAACCTTGTGACTCGGCTTGACTTGCCCACAACAGAAAGACTTGGGACTCGACTTGGACTTGGGACCAAATGACTTGGGACTCGACTTGGGACTCGGACCTGAGGGTTGGATTGACTTGGGACTCGACTTGGACTTGGGACCAAATTACTTGGGACTCGACTTGGGACTCGGACCTGAGGGTTGGATTGACTTGGGACTCGACTTGGACTTGGGACCAAATGACTTGGGACTCGACTTGGACTCGGACCGGAGCGACTTGAACAATTGTCTGCAATGTAATAAAAACTCTGTTTTTCAAACTTCAAACATACAGAACATATTTTTCCTCAAGCCTTGCATATGAATATCTGCTAAAAAGAAAATACCTTTCCTAAAACATAATTCAAGTATTTTATGATCATCCAACCACAAAGAAAGGTTAATGCTCATGTGCATATATGCATATGGGACCGACCAACTTCAAACTCGGCTCGCACATCGGCAAGAATAACTCAAGGGAGTGTGGTGCCCGCTGCCGCGTCGTTCGAATATGCCAATTTGACCGATATAACCGATAGTTGTGATGGCCGCATTCTGGCCCGAACTTCTGTATATCGAAGCTTCCCATACTTTACTGGAATAACACTGGGGGTGCATACTTAGTTTAGACTAGTCATTGGTTAGACATAAGGTTGGTGAGGGGTGCGTTAAAACGACCGGATTAAGGTTGGTGAGTGGTGCGTTAAAACGACCGGATTAAGGTTGGTGAGGGGTGCGTTAAAACGACCAGATTAAGGTTGGTGAGGGTTAAGGTTAGGTTTAGGTGTGCTGCCCCGTGGGAGGTTTGCACGTACTAGGGAAGCCTTTAGTGGCTTTCGATTTCGTTTATTTTTGTCCAAGATTCACAACCGCACAAAAACTGTCTGTGGAGTTTTTTGAGGACAGTCATCAGTGAAAAAGACAGCAGTTAGATACGTGACTGCCACGCAGAGACAGACTGTGCTATTGGCTTGTTTTGAACCATTTTGATTCATGTCATCTTTTCTTGTCAAGCCGTTGGCAAAACAGGTATTCAGACACACACTCTCATTCAGGTATATGCACCCATCCATCCACCCACCCACCCACCCAGACGAAGAGAGGGAACTTTTCAGCGCCTCTTGAACTGTGCCTACATTAAGTGAAACCAATATTTTGTTTATTCTCTCTATCTCTCTATCTCTCTCTCTCTCTCTCTCTCTCTCTCTCTCTCCCTCCCCAGGCCGAACAATCATCCTGTCCACGCACCACATGGACGAGGCGGACATCTTAGGCGACCGAATCGCCATCATCTCACATGGCAGGATGCGTTGCTGCGGCTCCTCCCTCTTCCTCAAGAAGTGTTTCGGCAGCGGTTACTACCTCACTCTGGTCAGAGGCGGTGGTGAGAAGATGACCACGCAGCGTAGAGACGTCACGCACAGCCAGTCCAAAGAGGTGTGTGTGTGTGTGTTATGTAATGTCTGGAGGCAGCAGTCTAACAGAACAGGCTCTCTGTCCACCTCAAGCACAGGCATCGTCCAATGCGGCACACTGCAGAGGTTCCCCAACTTTTCTGTGCTAACACCCAAAAAGCTAAAAAGATAACGTAGCTTGTGGAGTTAGTTCAGTCAGATATACTCTAGGGGGTTTCATGCTGTGCTCAAGGGCGCATACATATACTCAAGGGGTTAATATGCTGCATTACTATGTGGGTGTATTCAGTGTGTGCAAGACTTGCGCGTCATTCGCTGATGTGGCAGTCTGCTGACCAATTGGGCGGGGTATTTAAGCTCACCTAGACTGCATGCTTCTTCCTGCCTTCCTTCTGCGTATGGTTCCTGGTTATGTGATGTTTGCTCCCACCGCCACCCCAGCACCACCGGTGGGCTCTGTTATTTCTGTTCCCCATGGGGGGGTTGTTGTTGTATATCTATCTCCCTGCTCTTAATGTTTAATGACGATGTCTAATTGTGCCGAGCAGGGAGAAAAATGTAGCAGAGCTGAACGCCCAGATAAAATATTATACACAGTTGTGTTCTCATGCATTCTATAATAAATATTGGTTAAATCTATTTGTTATCTGACTGAAATAAAAATAAAGGGGGAAAAAAAGAAAATGGAAATAACTCATCTAGAATCGTGTAGATATATTTTGGGCAATTTGTCCAAAATACAGGTGCCAGGAGAAAGTGGATAATCTGGCACAGTAATCTTTCAATTCAAATGTCTTAATTTTCCTCGATAATTGACGGGTCGGTGGTCATCCCGACAGGATGATTTCTCGATAATGAACGTTAACAACAAAACGAAGTGTATTTCCTTGCTAACACGTTCACCTCGGAAAACAAGGAAGTGTATAAATAATACATTTTCAGTTACTCTATTTCTCGCGTCAAAAGTTTTCAAAAACATTATTGAGAGCAATGGTTCGCTGTATTACATTGTGTGTTTGTTTACATGGCTGCCATGTTGGATACAGCATAGAATAGAATTCAGCGATTGACAAATCAGAATCAAGCATTCAACTAAGCTGTGTAATATGTGTGTGTGCGCACTGCGCACGTGTCTGTGTCTGTGTATTGAATGCATTTTCTTCTTTCTTTCTTTTTTCCTCGTCCTCCTTTCCAAATGGGGCCCCTAGCGAAATGGGTGCCGTGAGCGCAGTACGTACGCCCCCACATTGAAGACCTGCAGTGGTGTACATGACATTGGGATTAACATGGATTTTTTGATCAAAGCTCCGTTGCATTGTGAGATCATTATCCTGTTGTTGTTGCCACCACTTGCCAGTAGGCCCTGCCTTACATAATATTCCTATTCAAAGAGATCCTTGAGATTGCGTGCGCCAGAAGGAAGGACTTATAAACAGCCAGCCCTTCTGACACAGCGGTAACCTTTCGCTAGTCCATTATCGAACATGGCTCCCTCTGACTTTGCAGAATGCTCTTTCCCGATCCCCTCCCCCTGTAATGATCTGTGTTTAGTCTCCCCCAGCATGAGAATTGGCAGACACCTACGTGCTGGATGATACTAATTGTCGCCGGGGAAAGGGGTGATTCTTGATCTAGCTTGCCAATGGTGCCTCACGCACTTAGTTTTAATCAATAGGAGCAAATGAACAAGATGCACCGATGCCAGCAGGGGCTAGAGCAATTACCATTAGTCTGCAGGCTCTTAGCGGTGAGCGGAGACATTTGTTTGAAACTAAATAAATAAACAAACAAACAATCATGTTTTCATGGGAGGTAGAAAACTCTCCCTTAACCAAATGAGGACTTGGTAATTCTGTGTGTCCAGTCAGAAGACTTTGACCTCAATGATGCTACAAAGAATTAAAAGCTAAAGCTACTGAATGGAAAGTTTTGCAAAGTTTTGAAAATAATGCAATCATGAAATGGAACTTGATGAAAGTTTGACAGTGAGACCTCTGATGTAATTTCACTCGGCTGTTTCTAAGTATTATACTGCAAATCGAAATGCTTCTAGACTCCAGACTACTATGTGTGTGTGGAATATACTTGACCTTAAGAGGTTGTCTCAAGATTTTATCTTGGCACAGCTTCAGTACATGATGAACGTAGCATCTGGTGGTGCGAGCTGACTACGTAAAATTGGTGCAATTAAATTGTAAATACTATGGCCGGGGGTTATACTGACATTTATAGAGCAAACTTGTCAAGGATGTGCTTAATGTACACATGTAATGATGATGTGATGTGGTTCTGATTAATAGGAAGAACATCCGTTGAAGAGAGGCAGTCTGGATGAGGGCTTTAACAGCCAGAACTGGAGCAACCCTGACCCCTCAGGTACGACATTGCAGTTAATGTTTGGTAAATGGTGCATTTATATACTGTAGTGCCTTTATCCAAGGCGCTTTACATCGATTGTGCATTACATTCACCCATTCACGCACACATTCATACACCGATTGCGGTGGAAGCCATGCAAGGTACCAACCAGCACATCGGGAGCAATTTGGGGTTCATTGTCTTGCCCAAGGACACTTAGACATACAGACAGGAGGAGCCGGGATTCGAACCGCCGACCCATGGATCATTGGACGACCTGCTCTACTTCTTGAGCCACAGTCGCCCTGTATAACCTAAGCCTAGTAGTGCATGCATGATTTCAACTAAACTGTTGATTTCTGTATAGGAACTTGTAACACTGCTAGTCCTTAAAACAATCCAATCCATACATTTTAGTGGAGAGCTGGATGCAACCTGTCTGAATTACAGTACAATTCGATAATAATAATACAACATTATTTGTATACTGTAGCACCTTTCATGACATGAAATGCAGCTCAAAGTGCTTTACAGAGCAATGGAGAAAGAAAGAAAAGAAAAGCAAGGCATAAAACATAAGAAAATAATAGCAGTAATGCAATACAGTGAGGACTTGAATAACAATTTTTTTTAAAGATCAATTAAAAGCAAGAGTGTAGAAGTGGGTCTTGAGCTGTGCTTTAAAAATGTCTACAGAGGCTGCCAGTATCTAGTGTTGCACCGTTATGTATAGTACAGTATATCTGTAAGCTGTATCCAAGTAACAAGAGTAGTTTCTAGCAATCTAGCTGTGTCAATGTCAAGAAATCACAGCCCTTAAATAGTAATGTAACTGTTTAGCGATGTAACCAGGGCCTGGAACCAATGCATTGGGAGCAATTAGCGTTATTCAATGTAAACCGAATTGCAGTAACTTGAAATGTCTCAGGGGGGCACGGTCGCACAGTTGGTAGTGCCGTCATCTCACAGCTGGGGGCGCTGGGGCCGTGTTTTCTCCTCCACGTCAAAGTGCCCATACCCAAGGTGGCCTTTCTGTGTGGAGTCTGGTTGGCCTCCTTTGAAGCATTTGAAGGCCATGTTCTTGACATTTTTGTCTAATCTTTGCATTCATAATGTCATCCAGTGACTCATCAATTAGACTTTGATTTGAGCACAATGATAGATCAAATCCCTAGCTTGAAGTTATAAATGTAATGCGCTCACCCGAACAGAAGAAAGTGTTTTATCCAATTCATCATGATGCTTGGTACACAGAAGCAGAAGCAGAGAAATTATTTTTATACAGGCTAAGGTTTGTGTATAAATGATTAACTTCTTCATAAAATGCCAGGACCACGCTTGGTTAACCTGCAGTGAATATCTTTGCGCATTTTGGGATCAATAACGGAGGCAGCATCCGTTGCAACGCTCTTCTGAATGATTGATTGTAGCCAAGGCTCAGCCACAGATTGGGTAATGCAGGTGAATGCTGTCCACTTATCTCTTTCACTGTGCTCAAAGGTCACAGCATCATTTTGTGGTCATTACAAAGTTGCACAACAGCGTTTGCATAGGCCGAGCCACCTAGAACAGGGTTTGTCTATATGTAGGGTTGTCCCGATCCGATTACAGTACGTGATCAGAAATTGTGGGCCGATAATGTCATTTTTAAATGATCGGAATCAGATCGGGAGCAAAAAATGTGATCGGGACATCCCTGGTATCAATATTATATCCATATCATGAACACCACTGAACACCACATTGTGATTGATTGATTGATTGATTTATTTGGGAACACGTTATTCCAACCAGTTCCTTTCCCCTCCATGAGCCAGGAGCCCCGGCTGGACAAGGGGAGGTAGTTTAGAGACCAGGATTACTGCATGTTTTTTGTGAGGGTACCTGTCCTATACCCTAGGGGACATGGGGAGAACATGTGAGGGTACCTACCCTAGGGGACACAGGGAGAACATGTGAGGGTACCTACCCTAGGGGACACAGGGAGAACATGTCAGTGTACCTACCCTAGGGGACACAGGGAGAACATGTGAGGGTACCTACCCTAGGGGACACAGGGAGAACATGTCAGGGTACCTACCCTAGGGGACACGGGGAGAACATGTGAGGGTACCTACCCTAGGGGACACAGGGAGAACATGTGAGGGTACCTACCCTAGGGGACACGGGGAGAACATGCAAACTCCACACAACCCCACCCAGGGTATGAGCACTGATGACGCGAAGGAGAGAGAACACACCCCCAGCGCCCACGGAATCGAACCCAGGACCTTCTAGCTGTGAGGCTACAGTGCTACCGACTGCAACAGCGTGCCCCCCCACCACATTGTGACTTGTGCTAGCCTCGCGTAGCAATACTAATATCACTGCATGGATATTAGTCTTGTCCCTCTCAGTGTTAGATTTATTGAATTTTTTTCCGCAATGTCCCGCCCCATATTTGAATACTGGGCCCTGGTTGATTATAGCCTGGTTCCAGACGAATCTGGTTGGCTGTCACCATTTCGGCCCTTAAGTCCTCCCTCAAATGAGAAGGGCCAGACTTAATCTGCCTGGGGTAATATGCATTGCAAAGGCAGATGAAGGCTGGCGACATGAGGCAAGATTTGTGCAGCTTCATTCACACACTGTAACTTACAGTGAGTAAGGATAGTTCAAGATGATGATAATAACAACAAAATAATAGCTTGAACTTATATAGCGCCTTATATGAACCCAATGAACCCATCAAAACAAGCAATGGACAACCAATAAACAAAAAAACAATTCCCTAAGCCTGAGAAAATAGCTGTTTTTTCAAGGCAGATTGGATAGGGAGGGTACGTTGTTACTATATCTTTCTTGTTTGTTCTGCAAATTCACAAAACGTTCTGCAGTTGGCTCTCTCTTTCCAGAGTTTGTGTGACTAATTGTGCGGGGGAAACTGTGTTTCTCAGATGTGAGCGCAGTGAGTAAGCTGGTGCGGCGTCACCAGCCCGAGGCAGTTTTCCTGGAGAGCATCGGCCAGGAGATCACCTACATCCTGCCTTACGGCGGGGCAAAGGATGGCACCTTCGCCCTGCTCTTCAAAGAGCTGGACGAGGAGATGGCCGCTCTGGGCCTCACCAGCTATGGCATCTCAGACACTACTCTGGAAGAGGTGAGCTCCAGAAGCCCACATATACGTAGCTACAGTACACACAGTGGTACGGTAATTTAACTCTACTAGCCCTTACCCGTTGTGAGATATTGCCCCCCCCCCCCCCCCCCCATAAATATCTTTAATTGCCGTTCATTAAGAAGAATACTTGCCCCCGTTCATAAAGAAAAATACTTGGCCTGCGGGGGGTACTGCGCCCTGGGTGCGTTTTCGCATTTTTTATTCACTAATAAATTCATTATTAATTTATAATTTTAATTGGAAAAAGGTCTCCGTTAAGACCTCCATATTATTATGGGCAATGCCTGTGTGAAAAGTGGGAGTGATTGGTGCAGGCGGTGAGGAGATATACGGTGGTGTTTCTGACACGCATTCAGACATTCAGAAATGACTGAATTATAGTATGATATGATGATGATGTACCCGTCCGAGTTAAATTAACCACTTAAACCCTCTTGACTCAGTGAGACATGCAGTTTTTGTTTTATTGATGCCGGCACGCTCTGTGTCTCATCAGCTATTGCTATACTGTACATGTAGCAACTGGCAACATAACTATTTAAAAAAGAATGAATCAGAATTTGACGGTTTTCAGAAACCTTAGTTCAGGCCCTAGCAGGCGTCCCCAGATTTGGCCTCAGGCATCAATGGATGAAAACGGTATCATCACATGGCCCACACAGACCTCACTGATTTCCCCTCTCCAGTATTGGCTGTTTTCAGTTGCTTTTTAATACAAAAGCAAATGATATGTAAATCGTATTTGTGCCCGATTGTCTTTTATACAAGAGTTTTCTACATGACAATTTATTAGGCCTATGTTTTGCATTGGTAGAATGATAGAAACATTAACATAATTATACAACGGAGTCACTGTTAACTCTTATTACACTGAGAGACGTGAGACACTTCTGGCCCACATGCTACATGGGAATTATTTTTAAATAACTTTTGTAGTCAGATACTACTCTCCATGATTTTATAAAATGGGGCAGATGGGTTGTTTGTGTGTAGGCAGGCGTTTAGTCACTGCTTGTCTTGGTAATCACACACAGAATAACGTGCCTAGGTGATCAAAGATGACAAGTACTTTGTTTTTACAGATTTTTCTGAAAGTGGCAGAGGACACCGGAGTTGATGTGGAAGTGCCAAGTAAGTTGAAATAATGCAGTGCATGCACACATGCATACATCCATCATATCTGCCCACACATACAGTAATGACTTTACCTGATTGATTATTATTTTTTTTCCTCAAACTGCCCTCATTTGATGGATGCTTGTGCATTCCAAACTCCGTTTTGTTTAGATCCATTGCCAAAATGGCCTCACGTTTCAATCGTCAACTCAAAATCAGACTTCATTAGATTCCCACCTGGAATAGCTGGGGTTCTGCTTTTACAGGGAAATAATGTGGTACTTTGTAAGGGCAGGTTGCTGTGCTTATTGTTATTTATAACCCTAAATTGGGTCAGGCCAAAACAACAAATCTTACGTGTATTCCCACAGCGAAGAATGAGCCATTGGTGAGAGACTGGAAAAGGAGCTCCCGCGAATTTAAACGGAACAGCATCGCCGACATCCGGACAGATTCGGAACAAGTCCCTGCCAAGTCTTCTCCAAATGGAGGTGTGTATTGTGTCACCTGGGTTGTTGTCGAGTGAAACTCTTTTTTTTTCTTGAAAACATGCTTTGAACGAAGTGCATTAGTTCAATACTTTGTCCTTGCTTTCTACCTACTGTAGCACCTGCAGAGTTAAAGGGAAAGTTTTCAAGCAAAGTGGACGGTAAGACATTTTTGAAGTCTTTTTGAAGGTTGGTCTTTTGTCACACAGCTTTTCATCACACACAATTCTATTTTCCACAGTTAATCACTTGTAGCTCAGCTTAAATGTGACATCCACGCTAAACTAATATTTTGAATTACTGTTCCTCGAAGCAAGGTTTCATTTCTGCAGCCTTCTGCAACATCAGAACTGTCTTCAAATATTTTAATTTGGTTTTTGAGTGTAAAACCACTTGGGGCAAACATTCACTTTCACACAGTGTGTGTATGCTTTTCAATCAGAATAATGCTTTGTAGCTTTTGGGGGACATCTGGAAGACAATACTGTAACACTTTCGAGGTGGTGAGCCATAAAACCACTTTCTTTTATTTCTTTTAGCTTTTTACAAAGCTCTTATTTGCACAGAGATTTAGAGTATCACACAGGTTATAAATCTTTTTGATGGTGTGCTTTTGTATACTCCCTAGCCTCCCCCTTCAGTCACATCTGATCACTCTGCTACAGTAGCTGTACAGTACTGAACACTGTGCATCATGCCTTTTCCGTTCGGAAATGGATGACATGAAATAATAACGCCAACCGTCTTTACATCCATTCTAGCTTTGCAGAAGGTTGCGGCTGCAAACGGGAGGGGCTCGGTGGTGGTCACTGGCTGGAAGCTGATCAGGAAGCAGTTCCTGGCCCTCTTCATCAAGCGCTTCCACCACGCGCGGAGGAGCCGCAAGGGACTTGTTGCTCAGGTAAAGGAATCGATGGGTTCTGGTTCCATTCCAGTGAATTAATCAGAAATATTGCACTCTGAGTCCATGCCTAAAATTAATCATCTCTTTGGGTAAACTATTCATTATATTATATTGATTGACAGACTCTGTACGTTAACTCATTCAGAGACCCAGTGCAGATGTCTAGTGTCAGAATCTACTGTATGTCTAATTATTTTCATTTCATTTATTTTGTTTTATCAACCACCTGATCCGAGGTCTCTACACTATACTATAAAAAGTAAATATCTTCGCTATGCAACACGTTAGTACAGCGGCTAACAGCCATATTGTGAGAGAACCTTTCACTTGGTGATACAAGCGTGAAATTTGGCATGAACATGCCTCTGGGTCACCTCTTTAACTTTTTTAACCGAGCCAGCGAAAAATCCAATATGGCGGTCATTTTTCAAGATGACCGCCAAATAAAAAAGGCCTTTTGTGGCGGTTCTGGACAACCATGGGTGCGGCCGACTCGAGACCGGGCACTGCACTCCCTGTGGGTGTGTGGAACGTGTGTGTCGAATTTGAAGTCGGTGGGGCGAGCGGTTCTCGGGTTACGTGGATTACAGATGTACACACGCACATAAAATTCGTGCAATATAGCAGATCATTGGAACGGTTGTTCGCTTGGTGATATAAGCGTGAAATTTGGCATGAACATGCCTCTGGGTCACCTCTTTAACTTTTTTAACCGAGCCATCCAAGAATACAATATGGCGGTGCTATTTCAAGATGGCCGCCACTGCGCCACATCTAAATGTTAGCCTATGTCTACATTTCTTACAAATTTTCTTACAAAACCATTATAGATAGATAGATAGATTTATTTAATTTTTTATTAATTTGTTGTCATTTTTAGTTTTCATACTGAAAATGGTAGCATGCTAATGCTACCATTTTCTAATGCTAATTAGCATGTTAGCATTATCATGTTAGCATGCTATGTTAGCATGCTAGCATATTACCATGTTAGCATTAGCATGCTACCATGTTAGCATTAAGTTAGCATTAGCATGCTACCATTTTCAGTATGAAAACTAAAAATAATAACAAAATAAATATATATATATAAAGAATATAAAAAAAAAAAAACTATCGATCTATAATGGTGAATTTTTTCCTAAAATTTGTAAGAAATGTAGACATAGGCTAACAATTAGCTGTGGCGGCCATCTTGAAATAGCACCGCCATATTGGATTCTTGGATGGCTCGGTTAAAAAAGTTAGAGTTGACCCAAAGGAAGGTTCATGACAAATGTCACGCTTGTATCACCAAGCGAACAACCTTAACAATGATCTGCTATATTGCACGAATTTTGTGTGCGTGTGTACATCTGTAATCCACGTAACTCGAGAACCGTTCGCCCCACCGACTTCAAATTCGACACACACGTTCCACACACCCACAGGGAGTGCAGTGCCCGGTCTCGAGTCGGCCGCACCCATGGTTGTCCAGAACCGCCACAAAAGGCCTTTTTTATTTGGCGGCCATCTTGAAAAATTACCGCCATATTGGATTTTTCGTTGGCTCGGTTAAAAAAGTTAAAGAGGTGACCCAGAGGCATGTTCATGCCAAATTTCACGCTTGTATCACCAAGTGAAAGATCGTTCCTATTATCTGCTGTACTAGTTGTGAGCTTGTAGATCGACCATTTTCACAGAATAGCCAATCTATAGGGATGTTAGGGTTCAAGTGATTAAAAAACAAATATATATATATATATATATATATATATATATATATATATACAGTATATACTCTTTCTTGCTTCTTCTCCTGTTTTTCGCTCTACTGCTGGGTCATCTTTGCGTATATTATTCTGACCAAGTTTCATGAAGATACTCAAATTTGACCTTAAACCCCAAATCATCATCTCTTCGAGGCAGTCTGTTCATGAAAGTTTCATGAAAATCCAGCCGCCCATTCCTAAGATATTTTTCTACCAGACAAACGGACATACATCATAACCCCATTTAACTTCGATGGCGGAGGTAATGAATGAGGGAAGTATTTGAAGTGCACAATACACACAGTATAATGATACTAGAAATATACTGTTAGTGCTCAATGAAAATCTGTCTGATAAATGTTTTGCTTCAAAGATGTGCTATTATTGTTATTCGTCTTTATGAGCTATTCTGTTATGGAAAGGAACACTGCAATAACTACCATAAAGTCCACAAAGTCAAGTTTTACCAATGCCTGAGGCATTACAGAGAAGATAAATATGTATTAATAAATAAGATGAATCAAATAAAACAAGAAAAACATTGTAGGTGTACCACATATATTGCAAACCAAGCCAATGCCATCCATATTATCTACTGTTATTAATATAATTGATAATTTCTGTCTCCAGTTATAGAAACATCAAGTTCAAGACCTTTGAAACAATTGCAAATGAGTCAGAACTTTTTCCACCTAATTGATATAAGGATGTCAAGCTTTGACTGCAATTAGTCTTTTCTGCATTTGATGTATGCTAATGATGTCTTTTCATTAGCCATGTATTAAATGTGATTATCATGCCAATTAGAAAGATGACAGGCTGCTATTAGCCTGTTAAATGAATGTCCCTATTGTTTTGTTGCTCCTAAACACTGTCATTTCAAAAGTCAAAACCAATGAGTTGATACTGTTTCAACAAGTCAACGCCAATATCGACGAGTGGCTATTTTCCAAGGCACTTGGGAAATTATTTTCACAAGTTGGCCAGCGGTGTTAATGTACATTCAAACTTAATTTGTCTCTTGATTTGTATGCCTTGACATTGAAACACTGACAGTGACGAGGAGAAAAGGTTATGAAGTCCCACCCCGTCCACACACGTTTGTGTTTGTGTGTGTGTGTGTGTGTGTGTGTGTGGGGGGAAGGGGGGGGGGGTGTCCGCACTCATGCACGCGCATACACATGCACATGTGTTCGTGTCACACATGCTGACAGCTATGAGTTCTTCCTGTAATTTGCAGCAATACCTTTCTCCATTAGTCACTGTCAATCTAGGACATCCGTTTTTGTACTACAGAGGGAATAAAGCTGCGTATGTGTCTCTGTGCATGTGCCCTGAATGCCTGTGCTTGTGTGCAGACACACCCCCGTACCTCATGTCCCTTACCAGTACCTCTTGTAGACTTGACAATACAACACCTATTGCCAGCAGTTATTATTTTGTGGTGAGACCTCCAACTGAAAGTGCTAAGGGAATAAAACAGAAGAGATTGCAGAATAAAACAGATTTGTGGGACACAAAGTCTGGGGACTCACCACCAGACAGGCACATCTTGTGTGGGGTGTTACGTCATGCTGACTGAGTTCAAATACATATGTGGTGCTCCTCGCCCTCTGACTGACAACAGCAGTGTGCAACTCAAATCACCCTAAAAGTCTTAGATTTCACTTTCAATCAATACAATTCTACACGTCAATGCTGTGTTTATTGCATTTACATCCTCAACCACTTTACACCTGGCATCCCCATTGCGGACATGTCCTGATACCGTACTGTAGGTGAAAATTCAAACATTTTCAAAATATGCAAATATAATGAAAATAGCACATCAAATGGCTCACAATGCATCACATCATCATACAGCAGCAGAGTATATAGAGCTTAAGTTCAAGGTGATCTTTATTATGTCTTGATACAGGTACATTTTGTTTGCTACCTCGGAAATTGTAGCAGCATTATACAATAAAATAATTAGAAACAAACAAAAACATCTATATAAAATATGTATAGACATACAATGTCAAGACAGCACACACAAGGACTAATGATATTGTACAGTATTATACAAGCCTTTAAGCACACTAACAAGCATACACATCTGGCACACAACAATCTTTATTGATGCATAAGAGCCCTCGTTTGACCTACCTTCCTATCCTCCTCGTAATGCACACTAGGCAAATTAAGCAGTGTGTGACTGTTGAAAGATTGCTCCACATTCTTGAGAAATTTGCTATTAGTTAGTTTTTTTTATAGTTATGAATGGTTGTTTACACTCAGATTGTTGTTGATGCTAACCTTTGATATCTCACATAATGTGTGTTTTGACATTGGAGACCAGTGACCACTATACATAAATGAACGTGAGAGAACCAATATGGAATGAGAAATTCAATCCATTCATTGCATTCATAAAACCCCTATACTTAGTTGACTAGAGTCCCTCAGGGGTCTATCCTAGGCGCTTTCCTTTTTCCCCCTCTGCGCTACAGTAAATATCTTTGTTGAAAATAGCAGATCTACAAGCTCACAACAACACATTGTGTTTGTGACCTGTCCTGCTGTGAGCTTGTAGATCTGCAAAGACAAGTAACAGTATTGGACATATGAGGTTTCCCACCTGAGAGACGATATGCTTGTGACGACATCACAAGCGTATCGATAATGATTTCAAAACCCATATCGGACTCTATTTCACATTGTATTTACTGTGAAAAGCCTATACGAATTATTGTTTGATTGTTGCTCAATTTTCACGGCATTGCTATTTTCATTATTCTAGGGTGTGATGAATTATTGTAGAAGTAGTATTGTGTAATAACGTGGTTATTAACATTCCAATATTCTCCTATGGATGAATCAGTCTGACAATCCTGGTCCGGATTTCGTTTTTTTAAATCTCCCATTTGTCAAAATGGACTTATTACAGTAATGAAAGAGAGGCTATTAATACAGCCATAAACCCGTTCATAACCAATCTAATGTGTTTTGATCAGGGTTTCTACTTGTATCTGCACTAAGACATGGCCCTATATATTGCGCCACCTCTTACCCCTTATCCCTAAACGTATTTGCCATTTTTTACTATTTTAAAACATTTTAAAATAGTACAAATGGCCGATCTATACAAGCTAACAACGTGTCGATGTAGATTGGATAGTTGGACTATTTTTAAATGTTTTAAAATAGTAAAAAATGGCAAATAAGTTTAGGGATAAGGGGTAAGGGGTGGCACAAGATGGAGCCATAGTGCATACAGTAGCTTTCATTTTCAAATAGTTTCGACAAACAGTATTATGTCAATGATGCGCCTCTCTTCCTTGAGACATGATTTTTCAATTTTGAGATTATGTGCTATTCTGTCAAACAAAAATGCAAAATAAACTGCAAAATAAACATTCAACATACACATTTAGATGTTTATTTTAGTAGTTTATTTTAGCCAATGACAGCTCGTTTTGCTGGGTGAAAATCCACCCTCTCTATTTTCATGATTGGTTGCTGGTACAAATTAATTGACCATATTTGGATCAAACCACAGACAGCTCGACGTCTAGACCTTTCCAATGATATATGGCATGATATGTTGTTGCCAAGTATTGGATTTTCTCAAAATGAGTTTTCTTCATACCTGGGACAAAGAATCTCCACTTCAGTTGCACTCAAATACGTACACCAAACCTTCCAGTTATATTCATATCTATATCCTGCAGATATTTACAGAAGGGTTTGTTGATATATCATTCATAGTCTGATTTACATACATCACATTTTATTCCTAAAAACATGGCGAAAATCGGTTTTTTTCTATTGACAGTATTTTTTTATTTTTATGGAGTGATAATTAGTGATATCTAAAATCCCTTTGTCTTATGTAAACAAAATGAAACAATAATTTTGAACCTGGCTTTATCTGATCTTCAGATTTATCGTCCCGAAATGTATGCAAATTAGCGCATATAATGCCTAATTTGCATATTTAAACATCATTTCAGAAAACTTGTAATACAAAAAAATCATAGTCTTAATGTAAGTAATCAACTGGAGAAGTTTCATTGTGAGAGCTATTTAACTTTTTTTCCCTATTCACCTGTAGTGTCTCACCTTAAACACAATCTAATTGTAGTGAATAATGTAAATCGTGTATTGTGTTTTGGTGTCTATATACTCTCTTTGCAGTGTAATCCCTCATCCTCTTTTATTGTTTTGTTTTATCTTCACTGAACTTGAGAGAATGTGATAAACCTGTGCATTGTTCATGGGAGTGCTTTGCTTTTTGTGAACATAATGACTTTTTCCCCTTTGTTTGCCTCTCTCACACAATAGAAGCACGAGCTGTCACCTGCATTTACTGCACTGTCTAGAGAGAAAGAGAGGGGGGGCTGGGGGGCGAGAGAGGAGCGGGGGGGGGGGAGAGAGAGAGAGAGAGAGAAAATGGGTGAGAGAGAATATTTTCCCCTCTTTAGTGTTGTTTTGTCACTAACCACATGATCCCTACTGCCCCTGTTCTGTTTTTCAGAAAACGTGGGTCAGGATTTAGAATGTTTTTTGAGTGGTGCAACCACTCCAAGGAACAGCAATGTCCGTGTTCCCGTGTTCACCTATGTCAGGGTTCCCCAATTAATTTTCCTCAAAGGCCATATCTTGACTAGCGTACCAGGCTGGGGGCCGAGTCTGCACGCGCAAGGTCGAGGTCTTGCCCTGAAAATTCATTTTCAGGGCAAGACCCCATTTGAAAAGGATGCCCAGTTTGACATGCATAGGCTACTGACCCCCATTTAATGCCATTTATATCTGGGACCCTTACATTTTTGGAAATTCTTTCATGGGCCACAAGGGGGCGCTCTGTGTGCCGCAAATGGCCCGCGGGCCGCCTATTGGGGAACCCTGACCTATGTGTTCGTCTATGTGTTGGTCATGCACCTATGTGACGTTAATGAGCACCAGTAGGGGACAGTAGGGGCGCTGTAGTACTGCACTGCCTGCTAATGAGGGAGAGAGAGAGAGGGGAGTTGCACCACACGGTTCGAATGGGCCTCGGGTCTAAATGGGTTGTGTGTTAAGTGCAGTTTCATTTCCACCCTTTATCCTTCTTCATAGCCGTTGCTCTGTGCCGTAAATAGGAGTGTATTTTTCAACTTTATCATCCGGAATTGGCTTGGCGAATTGCAGCCGCACAATTAATCAAGTGTAGACAAACCTCCCCCTCTGATATTAAGTATCCTCCACTGAAACGAGAGAGAGAAAGACGATCACGCACACACACACACACACACACACACACACACACACACACACACCATCACCCTAGAAGTAAACGACAACTGTATATTGCATTCTGTCCGTGATCTCTTTTGTTTTATATTTCACAGCTTTGACAAATAATCGAAAAGTGTGTGTGTGTGTGTGTGTGTGTGTGTGTGTGTGTGTGTGTGTGTGTGTGTGTGTGTGTGTGTGTGTGTGTGTGTGTGTGTGTGTGTGTGTGTGTGTGTGTGTGTGTGTGTGTGTGTGTGTGTGTGTGTGTGTGTGTGTGTGTGTGTGTGTGTGTGTGTGTGTGTGTTGGGAGTTCTGGGACGGTTGGAAAAATATGTGATAAAACAGTGAGAGAATAGCGAGAAATTAATTATGCCCGAGTGGGCGTGTGATGACAGGAGGCATTTGGAAGTGTTTAATCAAACTCATAATGCCTTCACAGCAGCCAAAACAAGTCGGTGGGGAACATATTAATGGGTGGCCAGCCAGGTAAGGGCGGTTTTATCCCACACATCCACAACTACTGTAGGTTGCATGTACAGTAATGGCTGTAGCCTGTGGGGGAACATTGAGGCAGATGGAATTGATCTAGCATCAATTTCATTGACATGGCTGTACCCTCCTGTACTGTGCACACGTGCACAGTGCACACACACATACACAGTGACATCATGCATTTTGCATGATGCTATACATTATATTATTATAATGTTTCACACCTACCTCATGTTAAGGTATAAGCACTACTGGACCTTAATAGTATAGGTAAGTTAAATAGAGAATTGATTCATGAATGAATTGCATTTTATAGCGCCTTTCCAAGTGCTCAAGGCGCTTTACAACGGATCATTCATTCATACATTGGGAGGTGAAGCGGCGAACAGTCGACGCCAGCGTCCTCACTTCCCACATTCACACACCAGTGTTGGCGAGCTCACACCGACCTCCCCTCGTCTGAAAAAACTTCCTTCCCGTCACCCGACTCATTGGAGGCAATGTAGGGTTCAGTGTCTTGCCCAAGGACACTTCCACATGTGCCTGGCATGCACAGACATTTAGAGGGCTCAAGTGAAAACAGAGAACCTTGTGCAGCATGTGGAACCGGCCGGTTGCCTTAACCCATTCTGACCTGAGATCAGATTCATACGAGGTTTCCACTGGACACACACTGGTTCTGATTAATAGTGTGAGATTCATAGATTAAAAAAAAAAGCTATTTATCAAGCATTGATCAATGTCAGCATGGTCCATGTTTTTTTTTTTTTTAAAGGGCACATTGCTGTCCAGAGGGCAAAGGGCAGGTGGTCTAGCACCACCTAGTGTCTATCTGTGCACGCCACTGACGGGAGTCGTGATCGAACCGCCGACCGACGGATCATTGGACGACTTGCTCTACCTCCTGAGACACAGCCATCCCAATTAAAAATATATATATTTTTCTTTCCTAAATGGATTAGTTACACAACAATACATCTCTGATCTGCTAATTCCAGATTCTTCCCCCAGGTCAACCTCATCTCTCAGTTCTCAGTGAAGGCTTTTGCTATCAATTATTTGTTTGTTTTATGCCTTATGAAGCACTTTGGGTCAACATTGTTATTTTAAAATAATGTAGTGTGTATATATAAATATAGGCAGGGCTGCACACAACTTTTTTGGTCTAGTACTCAGAAGAGCACCTGGAGGAGTTGCTTGGTGCTCCTAAAATGCGGCGACCCGTCTCGCCGGATGGATAAAAGAGGGATGAATAACTTATAGCAAAACAATATTTATTGGATGAGTGGGGAGTCAATGGAGGGTATTGCAACTCTAGATTTAGCCCTAGAATGGCTCTTGTTGTAGATTCATCCCATTATTAAAAATATATAAATTTGCTAAAATCTAGGTCCATGTGTGGTCCAGCCCTATGGAATGCATATTATAATAAAAACAAGTTAACAACTTAAGGATAATATGATATGAGCATCAAAGCAATATTTAGATTTTGTATTATTTTGTATTTAAATAACCAATCTACTAGCTCACAACGTGTTGCGACACGTTGTGAGCTTGCAGATCAGCTATTTTTTTAACATGCGACACATCGTACGGCGAATCATACATCAGGCTTCCCTAGTTCCCTTTTGTTTTTAGATGAGGCGACGTACGTAGTCAGACAGTCAGACACACATGGCTCCTCGGTGAAAAAAATAAACAGTGTACACTACCCGACTTTACGATAATAAGGGACAGTATGTCGAGACACGGTGTTCATGTTGGGCAGCAGCAGTGCCAGTCCGCAATGCTTTAAACTCTTCCCACTCCACTATGTCGGAACTAAAACCTTAGTACCCGTAAAAAGTCGGTGGCCGGTGCCTAGGCTGTGAGAGACGCTAATATGGTTTCTGCCTCGGATTCGGGTTTTGAGACGGCATCGCACACGAGCAACCATGCTGCTCCAGCAGCCGGAAAACAAACACAAGCACAGCGGCAAATGGGAAGAGTGCAAAGCATCCAAAGCATGACCTTTTACACCGGGGACTACAGTAGTTTGCTATCTGAAACGGAGAAGAGAAGACGAAACTATTTGTGTAAGGTTTTCCTGTCAACCGCCCTCCGCCTCCTCCCAGGCTCCTAGCACTCAGAAAGAAGCATGGATCCTCCCCCTTATGAGTAAGGACGCGCTGTGATTGGGCCAGTAGCCACTTTGAGTGGCAGTCGGTGGGAAATGCTCTCGCCACAACATTTTCTAGTATTCTGGCCATAATAATCATTCTGGGCGGCCCCAGCTGTTGGTACGCAGAAGCGCTTCCCGGCGCTTGATTGACAGCGCATTTTAAATTTTTACCGCGCATGCGCACCTGCGCACCACTTATGTGCAGCCCTGAATATAGGTGACCTTGATATAGGTGATTACACATAAGCATTTGAAAATTAAACCAGGTCCTAACATGGCACAGTATGCCTATACCGGCTAATAGAAAAGCTGTCAATGATGTTTCTATTGCTCATCAGCTTCCACATTTACGATACCATAAATACAAATTTGTCCGGAGTGTAATTTTAACTAGGGGAGTTAAATTAGGAGTCCATTTGTACACTTTCAGAGTCTGTGTCCTTCATCCAGCATAAAGGTGAAACATGCTCCGCATAATAGTGAGTTGCGTGCTCTGATGTGGGACATTGGTATTCATATAATTACGTTCCTACTGTAGGTGGTCCTGCCTGCTCTCTTCGTGTGCCTGTCCCTCATCTTCTCACTGATCGTTCCTCCGTTCTCTGAATACCCGAGTTTGGAGCTGCAGCCCTGGATGTATGGACTACCCCAAACCACCTTCATCAGGTGAGGCACTGACGTGGACTGTGTCCGGATGTTTTCAATGCGTGAAAAGAGGAGTTAATGGGCAATTATGGGCACTGTATTTTGCCCGCAAACCTCAAGTTTAGCAGCATAATAGTAATATACAGGTATGATGGTGCATTTCGGGAGTTTACCGGAGTTTGTTGGAAAGTTTAACGGAAGTTTCCTGTAATATACACATCCGTATTCCATGCTTTTTGCGCAGTGTTTACTGTAGTGCATTGATGGTGAAGGAAGGACATGGCCACTTTGGAGTTGTATTCCAAAAGTATTGTATTTTGTTTGTTTTGCATTTGGATATTGCCCACGCCTGTGTAGCATTTTGTCCCTATTTGCATGCCTGTCTACCCTGGAAGGAGATCTCTTCTATTGTGATACTTTTATTTTCATTTTCTTCTTGGGAGTTTTGCCTCTCTTGAATTCAGTGTCCAAGAACAGGGTTTTTTGTTAAAGTTGCATTTCACACATCCACAAAAATATTTATGTTTGGTCAATGATGTACGGTATGTCCCTGTCAAGTATTGTTCTCACCCAAATAGCATCTATAACCCATTTTGACCTGAGATCAGATTCTAAAAATGTCTTCTACATCCTGACAGTTTTCTGAAAAAGCTACAGTATGTTTCTGTCAGTCGTTTTTTCAAAAATAGCAGACCTACAAGCTCGTATGAGCTTGTAGATGTGCTATTTTTCAATAGCTAAAGCATAGCATAATGCTAACACCAAAAGGGGTTCCCGCCCAAAATGGGATAAAGGAGTTTTATAGCACATTGGACTTGGCTTTGTCTGCGTTCCAGGATCTATACAGTAATTATGCCATTATACCACGCCTGCAGGAACGAACAACACCTCATGAATATGCTAATATGCCACGCCCTTGGAATCAGTATGTAGGATATGTAATTATTGTAAATATTGTAACCTAGTTTTGCCATAATGTTACAATGTAGGAAGTGATAGAATAAATGTTGTGTTCTGTGCAAACTTTATTAGAATGATAACAGCATGCGTGTGCGTCTGAAGACTGAGACTGAACCTAAGGGAAATGTCAGCTGGGGTTTCTACACAATCACAGCCGACATGCATACTCGCAAGCTGGGCATTATACTGTATTATATTGTTATAAAACTAGATGGTTTGGCAGAATCTAGTTACCGCTAAATTATACGCAGTGATCTGCCGACTAGATTATTCTTCTGCTTCCTACTTTTCCTGTCATGTGGGTGGGTTGTTGTCCAATCAGAGGCTGAAACGGCCCGATACATTTTGCAGCGCATTGCAGGCACCGTGAGGCACACCGTGTATATTCAAGCCTTTGAGAAGGATTTGATTGGCGTGTCCCTGAGGATGTGAACAAAGTGCCTGAGTCACATGTCACGTCTCATACCTGCTTTCACGGAGAGGGCAGTCTTAACCCATTTAGGCCCGACATCGACATTTTAAATCAGTGCATCTCAATTTTTCTAATTATATGTTAATTGGCCGCCGACACCCATCTGAAAATATGTTGTTCCATTCGCTCTGAAAGAATATACAGTATATTCAAAGATTTGAGGCACATTTTCACGATTTTTCTAAAATAGCAGAAGTATAACATAATGCTTAAAACACCAAAAGGGGTTCCCGTCCAGAAGTAGGGTAAACTGTGGGGGGCAGTGGGGGTAAAAATCTACACGATGCTTTCGAGAATGAGCTTCAAAAACATGATTTTGGGTGGAGTGTGGGTCCTTGTGGGCCTGTAAATGCTTTTGACGGTAACAGCTATAGGGCTATACAATACAATACTGTGATGATGATGTCACGTGCATACCCATTATGTGTTCGAGCACGGAAAGCTGCAACACGGTAAAGGTGGTTGCACACTGGACGTGTCTTTCTGAAAACCGATGGAGAAACGCCGCTAGAAATCCGAAAAACGTGCTCGGTGTGTGGGGACTGTCAGGGAACCTTTCAGCATAGTGCGAGCATAATTTAAGAAGAGAGAAGTCTGGTCTGATGATGTTCAATTTATTATAAAGTAATTAAAACGTGCACGAGTGATGAGATCACGACCTCTTAAGGAGAGATCGGGGTAACATGAGGAAAGATGGACTTTCATTTGTATATATAAAGACATGAAATCAGCAAAGGGGTGTGGCCTGACATGGCAAGTTCTGTGATACTGGGTAGCAACTGGTTGAAACCAGTTACGTTGACTGGCCCATTTGAGCAGTGATCTCCAAGCAGTGTCTCGACCCTGGAGAAGGCAGGGGAGTGGAAAGCAGAGGAGTGTACACAGCTGCACGGCCTCTCACAATGTAACATGTTAAAATGAAAAATAAGGGGATTTTATATGAACAGACAGAGAATATAATTATTCCCTATCAGGACCTTAACTCTGTCATTTCTCGACCGTTTCGGATGCTGGAAGGCTCGCCGGAACAGGGTCGGCCCCCTGGGCGCGTTCCTAGGGGTCTGGATGTTCCTGGGAACCCCACACGGTAAAGGTCCCCACACACCGAGCGCGTTTTTTCGGATTTCTAGCGGCGTTTCTCCATCGGTTTTCAGAAAAACGTGCCCAGTGTGCAACCACCTTACCTCTGTCATTTCTCAAAGATTTATTCCAAAAATAATCAAAGTACAGTACAGGGCACAGTACACTACAATACAGTACAGAGCACAGTACAGTAACTATAACAATACATGTATAGTTGCACTGATTTTTTATTTTTGAGTGGTGCAACCACTTCTACAACCAGCAATGTCCGTGTCTACTTACCTATGTGGCCATGAGCACGAGTATATGACTTATTAGTACCAGTAGGGGGCGCCAGAAACAGAGAGGGATAGTGCTGCTAATGAGAGAGAGATAGGGAGGTGGGGGGGGGGGGGGGGGGGGGATTGCACCACTCAGTTCACACGGGTGTGATTTTCTTTTGGATAGAACCTGGAGCTGGCATTTCTGCTGTAATGACATATTCCTCCCCCCTATTCTCAATCTCAACACCAGTGTGCTCAAAGTGGCAACAACATAATCACACCTCTTCTTTAACCCATTTTGGGCGGGAACCCCTGTTGGTGTTTTAAGCATTATGTTATACTTTAGCAGCTATACAGTTTAGCTATTGAAAAATAGCAGATCTACAAGCCACCGAGTGGCGCGCTACGAGCTTGTAGGTCTGCTATTTTTTTAAAGTCGTGAAAATGTGGTGCAAATCTTTGAAAATATATTTCAGAGAGAACATTTTTAACTAAAATATTTGATTCTGGCGGGTCCCTGAAACAACATATTTTGAGATGGGGGTCCGTGGCCCAATAGAGATAATTCTGGGGGTCCTTGACATTAAAAAGGTTGAGCACCACTGACATAGAAACATGGGTTTTTCAGAAAACTATTAGGATTTAGAAGCCTTTTTTTAATCGCCATCAGTCCAAAATGGGTTAACAACATAAGTGCTGCTGATTCCCACGTTTGAATTGTAATATGTATCATCTGTTATCTGTCTAAAACCGTCAAAGCGCCACCTCTGCGTTGCGTTCACATTCATTTCTTGTAACATCAAGCTGTCATTGCCTTTTCCACTGGGCAGGTTTTCCCATTCCCCTTGGCAGCACAATCTAGATATCCACTTTGTAGGTGTCACAAGATAATTAAACATACTGTTATGTGAAACTGGTTCGTCTAAAGTAATCATCCTGGCACTTGGTAAAAGGAGGAGAATAGATCATTGTTTTGTTAGTTATTTCCCTTTTTTCATTTTTTAACATGGCTTATTCCACACAGAGATCATTGCATTCTAATAGATTGATCTTACTGGCCGTTTCCAATATACTGGCTAGCCCTTTGCACACTGCTGTGGAAACCACAATCTTCCCTCAACTTATTTGGAAAGGTGTGTGTGTGTGTGTGTGTGTGTGTGTGTGTGTGTGTGTGTGTGTGTGTGTGTGTGTGTGTGTGTGTGTGTGTGTGTGTGTGTGTGTGTGTGTGTGTGTGTGTGTGTGTGTGTGTGTGTGTGTGTGTGTGTGTGTGTGTGTGTGTGTGTGTGTGTGTGTGTGTGTGTGTGTGTGTGTGTGTGTGTGTGTGTGTGTGTGTGTGTGCGTGTGCGTGTGCGCGGGCGGTGATGACATTTCAAGCATAGATGCAGAAGTCCTCACAAAATTAGCTGGAACTCATCTTGTTACACAATTATGTGCCCACGTCCTTTATGGCTTTGACATTCCCCACGGTCAATTACCAAAACTGCCTTTTCCCTTGAGATACTTTAACACGATATTATTCCCTCATGATGGCGGCGCTAACTAGAGCGTTCTGCATCTGCACCTTACTAGTTGACTCAGTGAGCATCAGTGTACTGCATATACCTCGTTAATACCAATGACCCATTTTAGTTGAGTGGTTGAAGATATATAGTTTTGCAGTCAAGCGGGTTTCCGCCTCACAGTAGAACTACAGGTATAACTGTGCCAATAACTCGGGGTCTGTGGCATACAGCCTTGTGGAAGTGAAGTGGAATTATTGGGACGCATAAATGGTCAGGAAACACCATGTGCTGATAGGTTACCACAGGTGGTAAACCCCAGAGTATGCAAGGTGCTCTTGAAAGTGAAGTTATAATAGACATCGTGGTACCCACTTCCGATGAATTCCATGCTTATAAAGCATTATAATTATAGATACCGATAACACACACAGAAGTATACCGTATACTGGAAGTGCTTGTTACCGAGCAATTCATCCAATTAGTCCCCGTCCTGCTAACTGCACAAAGGGCAGTCTCAGTCTAGCGGTTTTCCCGGGGGAGAATGGATCCATCATTCTCCTCCCTGGTGCTGAGCCTTCCCATAATCTCCAAGTGAAGGGGATTAGAGTGATGGTCCATAATAGCGTCCAACTTCCTCGCTGACCGCACCTTCATTACCTCCTCTAGAATGATGTACCAAGCATCGTCATTGTTATATAAGAAGAGATACGTTTACTTGTAGAGGATATACACATTTAGTGCCCTACAGGACTAAATGCATTGCAGGAAGCTACATGAGTTTAATACAACATAGGTTTTGATAAATACGTACATAAGGATGGAAGACACACCTCTACATAATAAGGCCCTGGGAAGAGGAAGTCATTATTCAAGGTGTTACAGAAAGCAAGAGAGGCAACTCTTCAGTAATTATATTCAGATGTAAGTACTCTCTGAATAACGTCACCCCCTCTACGTGTTTTAGACATCTGTTGAATGCTCAAAACCAGAGTGTTGACACAGGATGCACTGGCACAAATTATTTTGCAACAAAATGCTTAGCAACAAAGGATTTTCCATAATTGTGTTAGTTTTTCATACAGTATTGTAGATTTGCAGACGCCATGAGAGAAGATGTATGCCTCTACATGATACATGATGTTGATATATGAATAGTAAAAGTGCTTGTTCCTGTAGCCAAGTAGCCAACTACAAATACAAAGTTCACAGTGGTCAAAGTCTGCTTGAGTCTCAGAAATTGGGAAAAAGGAAGACGCTGTATAAAATGCCAACAATGCTCTGTGTTTGTACATTATCTTTCTAGCCATGCCCCGAGGAAACTTGTGTTTACTAGAGGTGTTTACTGTTGGTATTTACTTTGATACAGTATGCATTGGTTTTCTATGAAGGCTTTTTTTTAATCTAGTATCTACTTCATTCTTGACTGTGTGCCTGAAGTAAGCGTTTTCATTGTATTTTCTCTTTCTCATTCTCTTTTATATCTTGGAATTATTAAGGAAACACTCACGTCAAATTAGATTCACCATTTATTGTAACAAATGTAATACAGTTGAACTTGGCTCCGCTCTGGGAGATATTCTCTGAGTTTTGTCGAAGCAGCATGCTAAGCAAAAATCAGAGAGCAATAGCAAAACCCCTCATGGGTATACAAGAACAGCACATATCAAGACAGTTAATGAGATTAACTTGAATCATGCAAACTTGAAGCATACAACTTGAATCAATTTTACCGTTAAAGCCATTAATCGGATTAGAGCTATATCAACATTCTAGTTTACTTTATCAATAGTGAATTCTAGTTTACTTCATCAATATTGAATTCTAGTTTACTTAGAGCCATGCACACGCACATTCCAGTTCAACATTCAGTGTACACGTTTGAGTAATACGTAAGCAATATATTGACATAATAATATTTAGCTTGCATCAGCAGACATATTTCCCAAGTATTTGAGCCTATGCCAGACTCTTGACCCTATGCCAGACTTTAGATCAAAAGGTGGAGGCTGGGGTGGAGGAGGCAAGCTTTGTCAACAGCCACGGGCAGCAGTGCCTGTGGTCGAGGAAGCAGCTACTGTATAGTGAAGCAGAAAGCCATATTTAAAGGAACGCCCCGCTAAGAGCGTGAGCTTGGATTGGAGTATGAATGAGTGACGTAATGATCAGCTGAGATGAGAATAGAAACTGTCTGACAGCTGATTACAGCATAGGCATACGACTCACGTGTCCCTGTATAAACGCAGTGCTTCATTTCCACAAGCGGTTCTTTTTGAGGGGCGCAAGCACCTCCTATGCCCAGCTTTGAGTGTTTGTGTAAACAAACATCGAAGACAAAAGTGGTTAAATACAAACATTGAGACAAAAGTGAGAACGCAAATTGTGATTGGCCAGAATGAGATGATGTATGATGATGTATGATAAGAGTGCCCCTCACTTCACACGACTGCATACTGCATAGGCCTAAATAGATAGACTTTTCTGCAAAGAGCCTATGTACAGTACATTGGTATTCACTTTGACCATCATCCAGCATGTTCTGAATTATCTGGTGTTCCATTTCTATCAGATAAACCTCTCATTAGTTCCATTTCTATTTCTGTGCATCATCTTTCATCATAGTGTTCATCTTCAAATGATAGTTTTGTTTCCCCCGAATGACACAGCCATTGTTAATGGCAAAACAGATGGCTGCACATAATCTATTTCTACATTGGAACAACGTCAATTGCTCTCTCTGGTGGCCAGAGGAATGACCATGTGACCTTCATGGACATGCTTCTATACGAGGCAGTGAACAGCGTATTAATCCCAGCCACAGCCATGGCACAAAATAAATCATCATCATGGTCTTTATGAAACATGCTTGAAATCACTCACTACCATCACGGTAAAGGGCAGAGTTTGTGTATTCAGTAATGTTTTCGGTAATGCGATTGAAATTGAGAACTGGCACACGTACAGTAGGGTTTCTTGGATCTATGAGTTTAGTTTATTTGATCATCTTCTAGAGTGCCTACTGTACAAAAAACATAATTTTAGTTTCTAAAAGTAGTTGCAATCCAAACAGAATAATTACAAGCCACTGAGGTGGTATCGGCATGATCGGTCTTACATATTACAGTATATAGACCATAGTGTCTTGAACACACACATTACCTTTTGGGCGTGAACCCCTTTTGGTGTTTTAAGCATTATGTTATACTTTAGCTATTGAGAAATAGCAGATCTACAAGCTCATAGCTTGTAGGTCTGCTATTTCTGAAAAATCGTGAAAATGTGTTGCAAATCTTTGAATATATATTCTTTCAGAGCCAACGTTTTTAACTCAAATCTTTGCTTCTGGGGGGTCCCTGGAACAACATATTTTCAGATGGGAGTCGGCGGCAGATGGGGGTCGGTCGGGGGTCCTTGATATGAAAATGTTTGAGAACCACTGACATAGAAACATACGTTGACAACTGTCAGGATTTAGAAGACATTTGTAGAATCGTCTAAATGGGTTAAGTTAATGCAATAAGAAACATCAGGCACATACAGGTATATTGAGAATTCAGTTGCTGCGTCTTCAACCAAGTCTATGCTTTTATCCTCATTCTTGATTACTGATCCCGATAGCACATTGCATCAGCATTGAGTTATTTGTCTGAGACGTATCGAGATTGATGCCCCAGCCTCCATATCTAATCTCCCTTCAGACCCCCTTGGATCTTCAGATGGATTTACATCTAATGATCATGTAATCCACACTGATTCACTAAACCAAGCCCTCTGCGAAACAATCAATGCCATGACACGCGCGATAACCCACAATTACCATGTAGTGTCTGCAAATCTTAATGATTAAGTCAATGACTCCACCTCCCAGAGTTCCTTTGGGCAGGCCATGGAGCCTGTCATAAAATATCCATTTGCTCTCGTACTCTCATCTATGTGGCCATATGTTACAATTGCAAGCGTCCACATACTGTAGGTCTACCCGATCCGTTCTAAATTGAGTCTAAATTGAGTCTAAATTGAGCTTCAACCACTACATCCATTAAAGTTCCCGGGGGGGGGGGGGGGGGGGGGGGGAGGTCCTTGGGGGGGAGACGGGAGAGATTGTATGCACATACTTTGGGTATGTCATATCCCTGAACGGGTATGGACTATTATTGTGTAATAATATGCAGAGTATGCAGAGTACGGACGGGGAGGCCTCATGCATGACCATACTGTACATAACGATTGGCTATAGGTGTGAAATACATGGGAGAATCATGGGTGCTTTTTATGTTATATCAAAAAAGACAGATTCTAAAAATGTCTTCTACATCCTGACAGTTTTCTGAAAAAGCTATGTTTCTATGTCAGTCGTTCTTCGATTTTTCAAAAATAGCTAAAGCATAACATAATGCTAACACCAAAAGGGGTTCCCGCCCAGAATGGGTTAGGTTACATTGATGGCTGTGATGGATCGACTAAGGTGTTTAAATACTTTTACAGTAAGGATGGACCTGAAAACCTGGAGGTGGATCGTGTGGTGGACTCCCTCGTAAACAGCCCAGGCTTTGGGACTCGCTGTATGACTGCAGACCCCATACCGTAAGTACTGTATGAATCATTCCTTAGTGCACTAGTCTATCTAGTGAATTGAAGAACAAAGGGACGTTGCCAAAACAACCCAGGCAGGCATTTGTGGACTTGTTTGTGCACGCCTAATATTCATGCTAAAACAATTAGCCCATTGCTGTGTCTGCATTCGCATGCATAGAGCTGCTGTACACAGTGGTATAAGTGTGAACTGATTTGTGTGCATGCATTTGTATGCACACCTACAGTAGCCTATGTATCGAAATTGTCAGGCATGTGCGTATATCTATTTATATTCCAATAAGCCTCAGCATGGACAGCTCCACTGATATCACTCAATCCAGTTTCAGCACAAACATGGAGACACATTTGTTCTACCCTGTATCGCCACCAAAATGTGGAATGCCCTTCCAACAAACATCAAAGAGTGATTCCCTCAAAATCGCCATAAAAGAGCACCTGCAATTTGTTTAATCCCAGAAATCCCCCCCCCCAACTATTTTTGTACATTTAACCCCAGAATGTTTGTACATGCTGTACGTTCATTACTTCTACCGTTAATGATGTCTTATATTGCATGAACTGAATACCCAGGAACACAATTGAAACAATTAAGCCCCAGGCGTTTTTGTTATACTTTTTACAATCGTACCACTGACTGCACTGTTTACAATTATTGTTAATAAAGTATTAAATAAATCAAAAACAACCAATTTGCAGAACAACCCATGAAAGACAAGTACTGAAAGGAGCGCTCGGTGTACGGTAATTATGTAATCCAATTTCTGAGAACAAATTTAATCAATGCTTGCTGGATGCACTGCTTGTTACCCAGACTGTTATTGAATAGGCCGAATGATAATAGAAAAGGCTTTTCAAACATGGAAACCTAAACAAAAAGAAAATGCTAATTATTTTAAGTGCAGAAGCTGTGGAGCACTAATTCCCTGTGAGGTCCATTTTGTGTTTGAGTTCTTTCCCAGCACACAAGCTCACACTGTTTACATGCAGTGCATGTCATTAAATTCCAGCCTAATACTCAAACATCCTTCAAATATTCATCACCCATGGCTCAAGTCATTTACACTAGCAGTTGAGATGAAACCCCTCAAACATTTGAGGGGTTAAATCAGTCTGATTTATTCACTGTAACTCAATACAAGATTTTGTGTTGGGTGACTGTAGGATTTGTGTTTGTGTATTCCATGGACACACAGTGGTATGTGCTGTGGTGTGATTTTATATATTTGTCAGTCACAATAGAGAATAGACGGATATCTAATAATAATTTACCTACAGTGTAGAAGCCACGCTGTCAAGCAGAGCTGCCAACCTGCACACATTTTGTGTACCAACCACGCAATTCTAGGCGTATAGACACCTAGAATTGCGTGGTTGGTACACAAAATGTGTGCAGGTTGGCAGCTCTGCGTCAAGTCTCATGAATGTGAATATGTTGAGGTACCAGCCTGCCGTCTCATCACATCTTCCTTGGCGTGCGACACTATCAAAATGAGTGAAATTAGTTCTCAAGATAAGAGAGTGTGCCGAAATGACTCCAGGCCTTGTGTCTCCACCATCACCACTGTCATTTCCTCTGTCATATTGTTGTTTGTGTGTACTAGTCCTTACCCGTTGTGAGATATTTCCCCCCCCCCTTGTGGCCGTGAAGGGTACTGCGCCCGGGTGCGTTTGTAATTGACTAATAAATAAATTAATAATCATTAATGTGTCAAATTGAAAAAAGGGCTTCGTTACGCCCTCCATATGCATATGGTCAATGCCTGTGTGAAGTGGGAGTGATTGGTGCAGGCAGTAAGGAGTTACGGCACTGTTTCTGACAGACACACACACACACACACACACGGACACACACTCAGACATTCGGTTAATTATAGTATGATATGATATGATATGATGATGTTGTCTACTACATGCGTTTCCTTCTGTACTACTTCTCAGCTTCGTCAAACGATCTCATTCCTCTCTGTCTTCCTGCAGCGACCTCCCATGTGTCTCCAGTCAGAATGATTGGTTCACTCCCCCCGTTGACCAGTCAATCAGTGACATCTTCCTGAATGGGAACTGGAGCATGGCTAACCCTTCGCCGTCCTGCCAGTGCAGCACACCTGAGCGGCCCATCATGTTACCTAACTGTCCTCCAGGTGCTGGAGGCCTCCCCCCACCTCAGGTTAGTGAGAGCTGGACAATGCCCATGTCCCATGCACGTTACTAAGGGCTGGCAGGGGAGTCCGGTGGTCAGAGAGGCTTTCTTATTACTGTACGGTTATAGACAGCCAGGGTGAGCCAGTCGACCCCTGTCCACCAAGTGCCTTTGATGACGAATTGAACCCTTAATTGTCTGCATGCTTCTGGGGCCCTGATCCTGGCTGCCCTGATCCCTCTGGTGAAATGCAATTCTACCTGTGAGCTATAGATCTACTCTATACTCCGTATACTGTATTCATACGGTGTATGAAATTCATAAAATAAATAAAGTTGTTATCTTCCCATTGACTGCCCCCGAAAGCTGATCTTGATACTTAACAGAAAGCTACTGTACAGTCGGCATACATTTCCAATGTGAAAAGTTATTAAAAATGTACTAACGGCAAAGAATGTGCATTTATACTTAATGGCCTCCATTTTAAACAAGCCTAGACATGTTCAAAAAGAAATATGAGAATATAACAACTCACCCCTTAAATTTATCCAGGTATCCATTTTGCATTTCCTCCTCCACATTGTATCCTCCTGACTATTAATGTTTCCTTTGAGGGAATTTATCTTGAACTGACTGCACAACACATGACCCCTCTTTGAACCGGTTCTTGCATGCAGGGCCAGCAGAGCGCTGAGCTTGCACGGTGCCTCAACTGTTGCTTCAAAAACCTCCAGTAGGCCTGGGTTAGTTCGCCTACGTGGCTTCCTTAAGAAATCAATGGCAATGTTTTATAGTCCATTACCCTAACAACATACGTACATGGCAAAACGCAACCATGGCGAATGTTGGAAGGACTCATCCCCAGGCGACGTCTATCTATCCTGGCTGTAATCAATGGGGGTAGAGCCCCCTCCTGCAACCCCCGGTCACCAGCCTCCATATCTACGTAAATCCATTGCACACCATTGAACAATGAGCATTTGATTTGGGTCTCGATGGATTGACCCGCAAGACCCAGCAACATTTTATTGGATTGATTGCTGTTTTGCTGATTTGCTGTTTAATCAGGTTTCATATGCTACTAGTCCATACCCCTGTCCGGGGAAATGAGCACTCAAAGTATGTGCAGAGCTTAGGTTATGCAGTGGGCAGTGGGCACACTATCAGTGATTTTTCACAATTTGTTTGGTTTTGACAGTTTGTCCTTGAGCAATCTGGGAATCTATTAGGTAAACAAGAAAAACAAAATCCTTTTCCCCCCTTTGTTTTTGCCTCGAGGGGCACTGGGTGTTTCTGTGTTTATTCCTACTAACAACAGTACATGATTAGGCCAGTGGTGCTGGCAGATTACTGGCAGATCACGTGTGGCCCAAAACCTCGCTGTTCGTTTTGGCTGCCTTAGACTGACAGTGAATCAATTAGTTAAATGGTGCATTTATATAGCACCTTTATGCAAGGCGCTTTACATAGATTGTGCATCACATTCACCCATTCACACACGGATGCCGGAGGAAAACATGCAAGGCACCAACCTGCACATTGAGAGTCTTGCTCAAGGACACTTCGACAATAACTCTGGGGGAGCCCGGGTTTGAACTGGGAACCTTGCGGTCCCCATCCGGTCACTCTACCCCTGAACCACTGCCGCCCCTTAGTTAACATCCATATCAAATCAACCAGACTGTAACATCCAGTAGTACACAATGTGGATTGACTTTGAGCATATCTTCAACAACCAAAAGCCCAACAAAGTTTTTAATCAAACCTCATTGTCCCATTGAGTCCTCAGAGGAAATGGAGAGAGAGGCAGAAACAACTTTCTAATCAAATCCTTGAAAAATCTGACGATGAAAGAATTAACAATGAAATTGAATTCCCTTCATTATCTCAATTTTACTTATGAAACTGCTAATGTGACATCATCTAAGAGAGAGTGATTAGATTCCATTTGATTGAGATAACGTTTACATATCCTCATGTGCAGCTATAGATGTACATCTTTCCCACTATAAGAGAACCCCTATAGAGGTAGCCAGGCAGTCAGTCATGCCGCAGCTCCACAGACACCCAGCCAGGACCTGTGCTGCGTTGTCTTAGTGTCTCGCTGTGCTCTCCATCCAGTGACAGGGCCATATTATTGGGCTATTTTAAAAGAGGAACATGGCCCTGTGTTGCTGTATGGGATCATTGTTGATGCAGTCAGACAACAAAAGTGACCTGCACATGTTTGATCATACCTGTTGACAGTGCTGTCAAGGTGTCCGCCATTTATTGCGGCGCTGCTCTTCACTGGGAGCATGCCAGGCCGTCACTGTCGTCCTTTCTCACTTTTCATTTATTTCTCCTTCATTTTCGTCTCTTTTTTTCCCAGCTTTTGTTAGGCGGCCTTTTTCAACTTGTTGGATCTATTTATGTCACTGCTACACCTCCTTAGCACTGAGTCATAATAACTACATTATATAAGCTTGTGTTTGCAACACCTCAGTAGCTTTCATAAAGGTACCGGTAATTGTTTTGTCCTGCTATCTGCAGGATGAAAGTCTAATCTCTAATGTACAACACTGCCAGACAAGTTCCCCCGATATCCTTGTTTGTTTCATACAATTTCATACATAACTGCAGTAATAGATGTTAGTCGTCCAGTGATTCCCAGGTTTCTTTTCCAAGTGAGAATTCATATTTAGAGTGCCATAGTTTGTAGTCCTGAAACCTGGATGTGAGTTGGCAGTGGGTTACCTCTCCACATTATGAATGTTTTTATTTTATTTTTTTACCATGGGGAAAATAAGGTAGCCTATGTACGCCTACACTGCCCTACAGTATGAGTGTGATTTTCATGTTTTATAAATAAATTGCACCCATTCATTTCATGAATTTTGAGCCAATTTACAGTATAGTAATTTCCAGATTGTTACAGTATATCGGGTTTTTGTATGCATTACACATACCCACACATTCTAAAATATGAAAGTAGAGTGAAAGTGTGGGAACATTGTGAGCTTGTAGATTGGATATTTTTGTATAATGTTGGATATATTGTTAATTGGCTGACTTGCATCAGTGGCTGTACATTATGCTCTGTCTTGACTCCACCACCTCCACCATTTCAGACACATTCGCTCTCCCGTGTGGAGTTCATTTGAGTTCACTTCGGCTGAATTAGTCACCACCTACTCAGATTAACACTTGCTGCACACTCTGTACACTCTTCAATGCTTCCTTTTGCTCCCCCCCCCCCCCCCCCCCCCCCTTCCTATGATTCATCACCACCAGCCCACCAGGACCCCTGTCCTCCCCGTTGTGACCCACCAGTGGGTGGTCAACCCTACAGTGTTAAAAACCACGGCACCATGTCTGTAAGGTCATGCGGTCTAAACACGAGACACACTCTCTGCTCCATCATCTTCAGATCACGGTCAATGGTGTGCGGTCTGAGATGTAACGTTTTCACTAAACCTGATACCATCTCACCCAGCCGGGAGAAATGAATTTGTGGCGAGATTGGAGAGACACAGCTTGGACACGGAACGCATAAAGATGGATGTGACGCATAGCAAGACACATTGAGCACGCACACATGCACACATGCACACACACTCTCTCACATTCATCATCAGTGCTGCAATGCTTACCTGTAGACCATCGTCCAGCAAAAAGAAGGATAAATTAATCTAAGTCCCAGGCACAGACCTCCAACAGCAACCAGGCACATTGTGAGAATATATTCCCTTTGACCTGAAAGCCTCCCCCTGTTGAATAAATCATGGCACAGAGTGCTGGACCCATTCTAGTTTCTTCTTATCTTTCTCTCACTATCCTCCCAATATGCCCTTGAGAACCTACAGAAGATGGAATTAAATAAACAACACCCAGTCAAGTCACCGCGGGAGGTGGAGTGAGAGTGTTGTTGCCATGGATATGGCATGCAACAGTAAGCCCATTATCAATTCTCTGTTATTGACTCTCGTTAGCCGGCGATATTCAACCTTCACAGCTGAATAGGCCACATGCAGCGCGTGTGTGAGGTAGGTGCGGGATTGATAAATCCGCCACGTTTGCAGCCGTGTATGGCGATTGATGTCTTTTTCAGTGGGAGACTGCATGGCCTAGCTATAGCTTGTTTGCAAATGACTCCTTGGTCTAATATATCATGGAATTGAAGTCGGGCATTGGTTTCTCGTTCAGTCATTAGCCCGAACAAATGTAGGTTTTCTGTTGAAAGACATTTGTTATGCCATTGTCTTGATTTTAAAGCTGCCTGGATGTTGAATTTTGATTCCTTTTTGGTTTTCAGGTGTTTTGTGCATGTTTATTGTAATCCTGACCTTCAGAGCTGCATGTTGTTGTTGTTCTTTTTGGCTTTTCCCAATATTCCCAGTGTAATAACGGTGTCCTCTGTCCTTTGTAGTGTGCTGTGTCTAGCCTAGCTTTTAATTGGCTCTAAAATGAAAGGAAGCGATTAAGCCAGGGAATGGATTGGACTTAACAATTATAATACAAAGCTAATTTTATTTTTGACTCATGGTTTAATTTACAATCTATCGTTGCCTATAAGATGAAAGCTAAAATAATGTGCATGTCAGTCCCTTCCCATGATTTCAGTGGATGAAAGAAAATATATATGTCGGAAAATACATGAATGAATTATGTCAGAGTAAAATATTGCTCTACAACCGGATTATTTATAACCTGACTCCGCCAGATTGCGGCAGTATTGAGTTCTCCAGAAGGTTTGGAGAACATCGTCTCTGTCCGAGAGAGTCCAGATGCGAAGCAGGAGGAGGAACTCACTACTGCCACCATCTGGCAGAGTCAGGTTAGATTATTTAACCCGAAAAAAGAAGGAAAACAAAAATAGAAGAAGCATTCAACCAACCCAAGCTAAATGCGATCTCAAGTCATGCCAGTTTGTGCTCAAACCAGGGAACAAAACAAGTTGACACATCTTTTCTCTAGCGGGTTCCTTTAGGTTTGTCACTTTGGTGCCCAAACACCTGCAGATTCATTTTAGTGTAAAATGACCTGTCCAGAACCATACTCTCAGGGAAAAGGCAGGCGGATGTTCGAAAACAAAGGCAAAAAGGTCACTGGTTTGTGAGATGAGGCAGGCGGCGGATGAGACAGAACGGTTTATATATAGAGGAACATGGCAGAAGGGGTCTGGGTGATCATTTCTCTGTTGTCGTTGATGTGTGTAAGCAGTGACACAATCTCTCATGAACCGCGGAACAAATACACATAAACAAGTCACTGCAGCTTGTCTTCTTCTCCCAGGGCTGCTTTCTTTGTTTTGGTTTCTGCTCGTGCCTAATGGTGAGAATGTAACTGCGAGATAGACTAGCTGCTGCTCTTTCCGTAATGGTCTTAAATGCCTAAATGGATCACCGTGGACATAATCATAACACAGTGCAATGTGCTGTACTGTAGATATGCCAAGGTAGAATTCTGTTGCACACATGCGCGCGCAACTGTTTCTCTCGTTCTTTCATTTACACGCGCACACCTGCTGCATCAGGTGCAGATGCACATTCATCCCATAACGAGCTGGAAGCATTCCAGAGGAATCGTACCCAAACAGCAATATAAACACATTTTCTTTAACAACATAATTAACCTGATCATCACTTGGCAAGTCATCAAGGACTGATCAAGTCAGAGGACAGATCATCATACAGCATGAGGAAACATGTTTGGTTATGGGAACCGTTCTGCCTTGCCAAAATTACTTGGGATTTTTTAGTCTTTTGCAGATGCAGCGCGATACAAACACAGCAGAGATTCGTTGGAACGTGGGGTCGTCTCTCTCTTATCTCTCGGGTACGCCGGCTCATTCACCAAGATTTAAGAACTCCCAAATTTGCCATTTGCACCGAGGAGATCCCCAACAGGGCTTTTCTGTAATGAGCCCGCGATACAGCCGAGGCGAGATGGACTCGCAATGATTTTGCAGGTGGAAGTTTTTCCCATATCAGTCCTTTTTGATTTGGGGATATATGGACCAAGGCCAAAGTAATTAGACCCACGCTGACTGTGTGTTTAGGTACAAACACATTGTACAGGAGCATGAAGCGCGCTCTCTCTCTCTCTCTCTCTCTCTTCTCTGTCTTTTTTTATTTGGTGGGAGGGGAGTAAGTTTGTCCTGAAATAAGCCTGGGTTTTGCAGTGTCCCTGCCTCCACCTTATCTCTGACTCATAAACCAGATAGGGGACCTGTTCTTTCCCTCCTATCCCCTGCACTGCTGTCTCCTTCTGTTTATTCCCCACACAATCGGATGCCACTGTGGTACTTTAATACAAACAGAAAAGGAGTAGCAGTTCATTTGGGTCCATGAATAGTGAGGAAACAACTCTTTCTCTTTCCCCACCACCACCTCCTCCTCCTCCATCTGCCCTTCTTTCTTTCAGGTCTGTCTCATTAAAACGGTTTCCCAGTTCTAAGATGCCATAATACTTTCCATTTAGAAATGGCGGAAAAGAAACCCTGCTATATGTTTTGGAGAGTCAATATGCGTTTCTGACACACACGCATACTGTCTGTGTGTATACATTGACCCTCTTATTTCAAACGGCAAATGTTTTTAGCTGTTTGCTAAATGTATTTACACTTAGACTGCGGCCGTGTGGCCACAAGTGGCAAATCTCTTGCGTGGGGGCGGAATAGGGGAGATTATTCTGTACTTCATCCAAAGTACAGAGCCAAAGGTCAAATTGACTAAGTATTCAGGGTTTACGTGATTAACAAAGACACTTTGACCTCACTCATCTGTACCAGTGATTGTGTTTTGATCCACTGTCTCTGCCTGACATTCTCAATGTGGTATCAATCCAAAATGTCACTATCTGTTAATATGTAACTGTAAACTAGCTAACTCCAATATGCGTATCATGAAGTGCAAGTAATGAAATCCACAAGATAGTGTTCAGGGCTTGAGGTTAATGTACTTATCCTTCGGACAAGTACATTTCCTGAGTGTTAACATACATGTAGTGTATAGGCATACCTGTATATAAAATCAAAACCAACCGTATAATTCTGTAGAAGGAACTAGGGGTGGACAGAAATCCTTAAAATCATACCAGTATAATACCGATATGTACAGATTTTGGGGGTTTTCTAGGCGTGTGTACGGAATTGCCAACCCATGCTATTTCACCGTGTTTGGGTGAGATAGGGCTGTGTGTATACAAGGGTGGGCTATATGAGAAAACTACCTTCAGGTGGTCTCCATTACACGTTTACAAAGGATCACTCTCGTAATCAGTATAATGCTAGACCTCCAAATGAGCAGGGCCAACACGTGTGTTGGCGCTCACTGGAGTGTGTCCATGGCGTCGTGTCACGTTGTTTTTAATTGCATGCCGTGCCCGTTTAAGCAGAGAAGGGCGTCTAATTAGTGTCCTTTGACATTAGCCACTGATTCCGGTGCTTTGACTGGGGATACAATTTATAGGATTTTAGCTTCCCCTCGATCAGACTTAATTGACTGCGATAAGGGTTGAGTCTCCAATGGGGCTCTGAATGAATTGTACTATTACAGTAGGTGGTTAATGAGAAAAGATGCATGTTTTTTGTGAAATGCCCTTCATTCTGCACTTTCATTGATTTCCAGTGGTGGAAGGTAACTAAGTGCTTTTACTTAAGTACTGTACTTGACTTACAATTTTGAGGTATTCTTACTTTACTTGAGTAAAGTACTTTTCCTTCTACTCAGAGACAAAATTTGCACTTTTACTTCACTACAATTATTTGAAAACTTTAGTTACTAGTTACTTTGGAGATTATAAAAACATACATTAACCTAGTACATTTTCAATTCCGTACTTGTACTTGTAACGAAGTAGTTCTAAATTGCAGTATTGGTACTTTAACTTAAGTAAAACAATTGAGTACTTTTTCCACCACTGTTGATTTCAGATATTGTGTGGAGTACTGACCAGGCCAATATGGCTTTACACGTTACACCCACCAGTAAATGTTTTTTTTTGCTTCACTGCAAATTCTAATAATGTTATTTTGATATGTTTTGATTTTACTACTATCCTAGTGTCTTTGAAGTATTACATTGTCTTCATTGCACTCTACTGACGTGACCATTTACCCTGTTGTTGTTGACTATATGGTTCATGCCATCTACTCTGCGTCTGCTTTATGTCTAAGTTGTAAAAGGTTTTTACACCGATCGACTTGATTGCTAAGCTTTTTGTTTGTTTTGTTTACCTACAGAGGATCCAGAACACTACGGACACACTGCTGGATCTAACGGGTCGGAACGTGACGGACTTCCTTGTCAAGACATATGAGCACTCAGGCAAAACAAGGTATTGTTGCGAACGCAGTAAGCACTAACTATGAGACCCTGCAGATCATGTCTGTGTGTGTGTGTGTCTGTGTGTGTGTCTGTCTGTCCCGCTGTGACACCACCCGCCCGCCACCAGAGGGCGCAGCTGTAGCACACACACACACACACACACCCACACACACCAGAGGGCGCAGCTGTAGCACACACACACACACACACACACACACACACTGCGTTCGCTTCCCGCATTTGCGCGTCTTACTTGTCTTTATGTGAAACATGAACAAAACAAAAACTAATGCAAATCCTAAGGCCGACAGTTTTCTGAAAAACCTAGTATGTTTCTATGTCAGTGGTGCTCAACCATTTTCACTTCAAGAACCCCCAGAATTATCTGTATTTGACTGCGGACCCCCATCTGAATATGTTGTTCCAGGGACCCCGCCCCAGAAGCAAAGATTTGAGTTAAAAACGTTCGCTCTGAAAGAATTTATATATATTCAAAGATTTGCGCCACATTTTCACGATAAAAAATAAAATAGCAGATCTACAAGCTTGTAGTGCGGCACTCGGAATGCCTGCATAATATGCAATATGCATAATATTCGCACCTCCCCCATGTGTCAGAGTTTCTGCTTACTTCAACTCCATTTGACACTTATTAAGTGTGTGTGCGTGCGTGCATGCGTGCATGCATGCGTGCATGGTTTGCGAGAGAGAGAGAGGGGGGGCGGAGGGGGAGAGAGGGAGAGAAAGAAATAGTTGATGGTTGTATAGTGCCTGCAGTATGTCCACTTACATTCATTTACTTCAACTGTCTGGTTTGTCCTTGTTTCAGGTACGGTGGGATCTCTGCCGGTGGTGTGAACTCGCAGGCTCGTCTGACAGAAACCCAGATCGAAGCTGCGTTCAGGGATCTAAATGGCGTGTTCGCATCAGTCCAGGTATGCTCTATTTTGTTTGTTTGGCTGTTTTACTCTTTCAAGTGTTGTGATTGGTACCAACTACCAAGGTGCGCGCAAGGAAGAAATGCCTGACGGCAATGTCAAATGCGCTTGCTTGTTCTTGAATTGTGTTGAATTGCCACTGAAACCACAGGCATGGCAGTGGAGAAGCTGAGGCTGTACAACAATACCCCACACTTCCACTTCCGTCTCCAACCCCCAAACACTACGTATTGATTGCTGATCTGATGCTAGTATAGCCAGTAGGTGCTGAGAAGACACATGTTCTAAAAGAGGAAGGAAGGCACAAAAAACGGTTTCGGACCAGACATGTACACATCATCATCATACAATAATTCTGACAATGTCTGTCTGAATGTCTGAATGTGTGTCTGTCAGAAACACTTCCGTAGCTCCTCACTGCCTGCACCAATCGCTCCCACTTTTCACACAGGCATTGACCATAATCATATGGAGGTCTTAACAAAGACCTTTTTCCAATTTAACAAATTATAAATTAATAATGAATTTATTAGTGAATAAAAAATGCGAAAACGCACTACACAACGGGTAAAGGCTAGTACTGTATTAATTCTGAAATGAGAATTGTAAGTTGATTATTTTATATTGGAAGCAGATTTCAGTAAAAACATAAAGATGATTTAGAAGGTTATGGCTATTTCAGTCCACTGAAGTGCCTGTAGAGATTTGCGAATATGAAACTGCATAAATGGACCACCAATACACTGCTAATATCAGAGCTGGTTTTAGTGAAACATGGGCTCTTATATATGCTTGACTGGCTCAAATATCAACACACTAGAGACAGAGAGAGAGAGAAAGAGAGGGAGGTCTTGTTGAAAACCCTTTTTGTTGGGTGTCCATGGCAACAGGCTGCGTTTGAACCAAAAGCTTCTAATGAATCCAGCAGCGTGCTTCATCATGCAGGTGTACACAAACACACACACACAATGTGCGTGTGTACGCATAAATGCACACACACCTACACACACCTGTAGGTGTGCGACTTAAAAGCATGCTAGTTCCCTAAATTCATTCCCTTAATTGACTGTTTTACACGTGTAACCCGCATTTTAATCAACCCCACTTCACTGCCGAGATTGTTGTATTACCTTTAGAGCATACGCTGAATTATTTGGGCTTTTAATCCGTGAAAATTGAGCGAAAAAAGCTTCCTCTGTTTGTTATGAACGACCGCACCACCCGTCATCTTGGTACACCCGGAAGACGCAGCACAGGAGCCTCCTCCATGAGGCGTTGAACCCCATTCGTTTGCATTGGCCTCAATTTCCCAGAAGCCCTAGCAGCCCACAGCATGTGACGATTTCCGGTTTCGTCATCAAAACGAATGCATCTAGTCTCTATCTCTGCGACGAAGACGGAGTTTCTTTTTATTTATTACATTACGGCGGATTAAACACATAAAACAAAAGGCGGGTCTGTCGTGTATGGCAGCGACAATAACCTGGAGTAATCCATTCCCGGCACGGAAACGGATTGTGACATTAAAAAAAAGGTTTTGTTCTTATTTTATTTTAGGTTTTCTAATCTCAATTGCACCCAAAAAACATGAACTTTTAACATTCAGTAGATTTTCTGTGATCTGGGGTTTTCTGGCTCAAACAGGTGCTCTGATTTGCCGGCAGTTTGTGATGTAAGATCCTGCAAATCCCATATATGTCAATGGGATTTGCCAGCAGATGTCACTGTTTTCACTGTTTTGCCTGTTTTCATTGTAGCTCAAAAGGCTTCCAAACCCCAAAGAAAACTTCAGACCACAGAAAATCCACTGAATGTTCAAAGTTCAGGTTTTTTGGGTGTAATTGAGGTCATAAAACCTAAAAGAAAAAAGAAAAATAAATGAAAATTAATGTCATAAAACCTTTAAAAACCTAGCGAGGACACACTCATCAGTACTCTCTCTGCGTGCACGCGTCTTGAACTTTACACCAACTCATCTCTGTTTTCCTCTGCGTCTCCAAATCCATTCCGTTTGCATACATAGCCTCTCATTAAAATTTAAACCCATGGTGGATGCTGGAGCTAGTGTGAGATCAGGGCACGTTGCTTCTCCCCGCAGCATCTTGTGTTTTATCCCTCTAACCAGGCCTCCCCTCCCATAGCTGGCTCTCTCATTTCCTCACTAATGTGACTTTAATTTGTGTGGTGGTGATGTAACCCTGACTGAGCATTATCTATCTCCCAGCCCGGAGACCCTTCTTATTAACCCATTCTGACCTGAGATCAGATTCATACGAGGTTTCCACTGGACACACACTGGTCTGATTAACCCATTCTGACCCGAGATCAGATTCATACGAGGTTTCCACTGGACACACACTGGTCTGATGAACCCATTCTGACCTGAGATCAGATTCATACGAGGTTTCCACTGGACACACACTGGTCTGATGAACCCATTCTGACCTGAGATCAGATTCATACGAGGTTACCACTGGACACACACTGGTCTGATTAACCCATTCTGACCTGAGATCAGATTCATACGAGGTTTCCACTGGACATACACTGGTCTGATTAACCCATTCTGACCTGAGATCAGATTCTAAAAAATGTCAGTCGTTCTTCGTTTTTTTTCAAAAATAGCAGACCTACAAGCTCGTAGCGCGCCACTCGGTGGCGCGCTATGAGCTTGTAGATCTGCTATTTTTCAATAGCTAAAGCATAACATGATGCTAACACTAAAATGGGTGCCCGTTCAGAATGGGTTAAAGTGCTACATTGTCCTCAGGATACATCTGCTCGTCCTCACTCGTCTCGCGGGTGTGATGTCACACAGCAAAGCCTTGCACAGACGGACACGTGCGTGCGTCTGTGCAATGCTGTTGCAAAAGGTGAGGCCAGCAGGTCCATATAATGCCAGGTTATGGATAATTAATACAGATATACCGGTGCGTTGGCTAGTGTTCATGCGTCAGTTCCCAACTTGTTCGCTAAAACAATCTTTCTTTCCAAATTAATGACAACTGTTTTGTTTTTTTCTTTCTTTTAATTAGCCATGAAAGTAAACCCCTAATTAAAGATGGAATACTGTGTGAGCGCTTGTTCCCATTTGCCTCGAATGCTCTCTGGCAACATGCAGAACATGCACGTGCACACACACACACACACACACACACACACACACACACACACACACACACACACTCTCACTCTCACTCTCACTCTCACTCTCACTCTCACACAGAGCACTGTAGAGTAAGGAGAGCTGTGCAAGCCGGCATTAAAAAAAGGTCGGACACACTTCAGTGACTTTATCACTGCGTCGTTAGCACTTGCAGGTGAGCCGGCCAAACAAGCCGTGTCATTGTCCTTGAGCAGCGGGAAGGAGGGTGTCATGGATCGGACCCGGACAGCCCCTCGCCTACTGCTCATCTGTCAGGGATGGGACCCGGACAGCCCCTCGCCTACTGCTCATCTGTCAGGGATGGGACCCGGACAGCCCCTCGCCTACTGCTCATCTGTCAGGGATGGGACCCGGACAGCCCCTCGCCTACTGCTCATCTGTCAGGGATGGGACCCGGACAGCCCCTCGCCTACTGCTCATCTGTCAGGGATCGGACCCAGACAGCCCCTCGCCTACTGCTCATCTGTCAGGGATGGGACCCGGACAGCCCCTCGCCTACTGCTCATCTGTCAGGGATGGGACCCAGACAGCCCCTCGCCTACTGCTCATCTGTCAGGGATCGGACCCGGACAGCCCCTCGCCTACTGCTCATCTGTCAGGGATCGGACCCGGACAGCCCCTCGCCTACTGCTCATCTGTCAGGGATGGGACCCGGACAGCCCCTCGCCTACTGCTCATCTGTCAGGGATGGGACCCAGACAGCCCCTCGCCTACTGCTCATCTGTCAGGGATCGGACCCGGACAGCCCCTCGCCTACTGCTCATCTGTCAGGGATGGGACCCGGACAGCCCCTCGCCTACTGCTCATCTGTCAGGGATGGGACCCGGACAGCCCCTCGCCTACTGCTCATCTGTCAGGGATGGGACCCGGACAGCCCCTCGCCTACTGCTCATCTTGTGCCACCCACTAGTAATCCCTGGGAAAAATGGCGGGCGATGGCATGGGCCTAGTGCGGGCGATAACCTGGCCCGAGCTGGCATCTATACCCACTCAGCCTTGTCCATGCCTATCTGTCCCCTCCCTGTGACACTCCCTTTACCAAGAAACAATGCAAATGAAAACTCTTGACCAAAAGTAGGCGATCAGCAAATCGGCTTTTTTTTTTTGGCCAAATGTTCCATGCTGAATAGGGACACTATGATTAATGTGGTTAAAAACACTCTCCCTCCCTCTTGAAGATGAAGTATCCATGAATAGGTAATGAGTTGGAACAGAGGCTATGTTATTTAATGCAAATAATCCTGTCAGCGGGCAATAGGGGGTTGCTATGTACATTCCTTTTTTACTGTGCAATCTAGAAACAAGAGGAAGGTTTCATGCTGTGTTTGTTGTTTTAACACATAACGTGTAAACACAACAGAGTTGTGCATAAAGGCCAGATTGAATGCATACCGCAGAGCAACGGTATTTATTCATGCTCGGAAGAATACATTGCCAGAAGTTTCCAGCTGTCTGGTCCGGATGACGTGGAGTCGTGGACGGACCTGTATGTCTGACGAGGCATGGATACTGACTGACGAGAGAAGAGAGAAGCTGAATGATCTATGCAGCTCAATGTCCTCGGCTAACTCTCTCGTGACACTCTCTCTCTCACTCACACTCACACACACTCACACACACTCTCTCACACATGCACACACACACTGACATACAGCAAGACATACAGGCCTCGGGACGTCCATCTCGATTTCTCACTTCCCTTTTTCTATCAGCCGAGTTGCATCCTCCTATTCCGACTGTCACCCACACTCCTCGCTGCCTTACCTGTCTTCTCTATATTCCAAACTCTTGCAACCCCCCCCCTGCTCCATGCACTGTGGTCTTAAGATCAAGCTGCCCAACCGATAGGAGAAGCTATTTGCATTTATATCATACATCTGATGCACTCAGTGCACTTATGGCTGAGCTGAGCTGCATGGAATCAACACGACACTTCGGAAATCACATGCCTGTCATATCGGGGCCCAGCATCCCCATGGCCTATTTCACATGAAACACGAACTGAGTGGATTCATAATGCAATCACACGCAGGCTCCCCTCTCCACAGTTCTCGCCGCCTCTATTACAGTATGAACTATCTTGAATAATAATGTCTGAAGGGGCTATTTCTGTTCTGTTTAATTCTCAATCAAGTTGTAAAGATTGTGTAGTAGATGATCATGTAATGTCATTTTAATGGGTCATACCAAAGACATGCTTCCGAAGAAGCCCAGCCCATATGGACTTACAGGACACATTTTACAGTTTACATAAACAATTACAATAAACCGACATGACGGTTTACAAACAATGATCAAGTGATCAACTTTAATGGTAACTCGGCATTAACACTCATGTCGCCAAAACGCTTCGGAACCCGTCAGATGACGGGTTAAGATTTAACCCCCGAAGGTCGCCGAACCCGTCAGATGGCGGGTTGTAAGGTTTATAATCAATTCCAAGCAGCCAAAGCTCAACACTAACCTTCCGTGCTGCCCAGGCTGGTAGACGGCGCCTATACGCCTATATCCAATAAGGTTCCACTCATTGCTGCTTATTTTCTCAGAAAAGTTCTAAAATATAAAAACAAGTGGTTGTACCATCACTGTAAAATTGCATACAATGTCCCTGCTTACCCTTTGAATAAAATGTGTTAAAAAATAAATAATAATAATAATATTCTTAGCCTACAAAGACCTAACAATTCCTCCATGAGCAAGCGCTTGGCGACAGCGGACAAAGATGCATAGCAACAAGAATCTCACTATATAATATATATAATTACAGTCTGCAACTATGATCCTTGATCCATTACTAAATACATCGATGGCACTGAATGTGTACAGATAGAGGGAGAGGAGCTCACTGGGCCATGGGAAGTCCCCCGGCAGTCTATTGCAGCATAACTAATGCTTGTCCCATAATAGGCAAGCCTGAGCCAGCTCTAACTACTGTATAAGCTTTATCAAAGGAACGTTTTAAGGCTGCTCTTAGATGAGAGAGTGTCTGCCTCCTGGTCCAAAACTGGTAGAAGGTTCCACATGCAGGAGAGGAGCCTGATAGTTAAAAGGCTCTAGCTCCCGGTCTACTTTTGGAGATTATGGGAGCCACAAGTAAGCCTTCATACTGGGAGTGCAGTGTTCTAGCGGGGTTACGACACAACCAACTCTTTAAGATATGATTGTGCCTGATCATTAAGGGCTTTGTAGGCGAGCAGGGGTATTCTAAATTATATTCTGGATTTTACTGGGAGCCAGTGCTGAGAAGCTAATGCAGGATAAATAGGATCTGTTTTCCTAGTTATTGCCAATACATGTGCAGCAGCATTCCGTACCAACTGGAGGGTCTTTAGAGACTTGAATGATGTCTCGTAGAGTAATATAGCAGACATTAGTGTTGCTTTACCACTGCTTGTACTACTTTGTAATGGTCCACTGCCTGTGAAATGTTGTTGCTGCTTTTTCTCATATTTGCTAACTTTTGTATTCTCTGTTGTTGTTCTCTTCGGAATAGACATTTAAACAGCCAAAATAACAAGTGACACAAATTTTTCAGAGTCCGCTACAAAATAAGGGCCTGGGCCTGGACCTGCACCACATACCGGTAGCTCTGTCTTATCTCTGCTTTATGTTTTTCATTTCAAAAATCCGTTGTGGGTTCTCGAGTGTATCCAATTAAGTCTCTAACTTTGCCTATTTCCCCTTGTTTTTTCCTATCTTCATTAGGATAACTTGACAGATCAGATTCTCCAGAATGTTGAGACTCTACTGAAGCAGCTGGGAACCAGAAATAATGTAAAGGTATGAAGTCATTTATTGTCGTCACCATATAACCCTTTTTCTGGACTCATCACTCAGACTCAACTGAAATTATCATGACCAAGTGGGTGTGTCCCTGAGTCTGTCCCTGGGTCCCTGTGTCTGTCCGAGCACGGAAATAGCGTTTGTTCACCACCAAGTGTCACTGTTGCACAGCCTAACACACAGACAGACACACACAGGCCAGGGAGGAGGGATTGTACAGTACAGTACAGTACAGTACAGTACAGTACAGTACAGTACAGTACAGTACAGTACAGTACAGTACAGTACAGTACAGTACAGTACAGTACAGTACAGTACAGTACAGCACCACTCACTTCAGACAGGTCTTTTCAACCTTTATTTAGCATGTACTGTATAGGGGTTGCTATGCTTTTCACAGTGTGACTAAATGCCAAACTGTCCACAAACAGGGCTTTGTCTGCCCAATCAAAAGTAGACATTGTTCATAGAACTTCATACTACAGTATGGAGAAGTATTGTACAGTACAGTACTTATGCTATACTGTAGGTGTATTTAATGATCGCTTTTTCCATTTGGCCACTGTCACCACTCTAGTTGATATGTCACCTATAAAGTGGCCCATTTGACAAAGTGGTGACACACAATGGCATCCTAATGTCTCGGCTTCACCACTGAACGCTGCATTGTGAATTGTGTGAACCTTTGTTCCCAAACGGCACACAGGGACAGGGTCCCACTGGTACACTTAGACATGCAGTACACAATCAGTAGCTGCCCGGATTGATCATAGTCTGTCCGTTGTTCACTTTCAACCCATGCACTCACATTCTTCAAACCAGTGGTTCTCAAACCCCCAAATAATATGGATTTGGCCACATTACGACGCATTGTGAGCTTGTAGATCTGCTATTTTCAAATAGCCGATGTACATAATGGGTTAAAGTGGTTGAGCTGATGTTGATGCTATATCAACTAATATTGCATGGGGACCACCCTCAAGGACCTCGGAGTATCCCTGAACACCACTGCTATAAACTTTGGTTCAGTGCATCTGACTGCTTCCTGGTTGATTTCTTTATTAGGGTTTGTGAGACCTGGTTCGCCTGGTACTGTAGATCCAGATATGACTAATCCCACCTCACCCTACCCATTCCCCCTCAAGTGTTTAAAAAAAAATATATATATAGATTACGGCAATACACATTTCACTTTAAAGTTGAGGTGCTGGGTTGAAAAGTGAAAATGAATAAACCCACACACTCATCTGCTCCAATCTATTGACAACATTTCGAGCTTCAGGCTCATCGAGTCAAACTTGAGAAGTGTGTACCTCACCCACTTAAATAGACACCCACAGGTCAGGTGGGTGACCACACTTCTCAAGTTTGACTCGATGAAGAGCCTTGACTCGAAACATAATAATTTAATAAATTGGAGCAGATGAGTTTGTGGGTTTGCCAACTATATTTTGTATCTGCTAAAGTGGTTTTTACCTGTATTATTGGCAACTTTTTTCCTCTTATTTTATTACATGCAGTATTATCATTTTTATTACCGGGTATGTTGTTTTTACAGTAATATATTGTATTGTTGTTGTTAGCACAGTCTTTGCTGCTCAAGTCTTTGACACTCCTGTACCTAAAGAATTACGGTATGACAGACAGTGCAAAATCTCTCTTGGAAGAGCCACCCATCGACTTCTCTAATATACGGCAACCTCCCCGTATTTCTTCACTAGTCCGATTCAAAAGAACACATTTTGCCGGCCACTGCTACAGAGCTGATCATGAGGTTATATGTTCCCTTCTTCTCTGGAATCCTGCTTCAACGCAGACCAGAGGTAGAACACTGCCGTTCCCTGATGTCATCACTAGGGAGTCGGGACACATGCATCAGTAAGCAGGAACTGGGGATGGCAATTAAGGACCGGGAAGTCTGGCGTGGCATTGTGAAATCCATGATCTCGACCGCGGTCGAAAAACGATAATCATGATGACAGACAGCATAGCATAGTTAGTATTCAAAATGAAAGGATATACTGTATGCTTTGTCAGTTTGAACATATACATCTGTTTGGTAATTCCATATTTGTGGGAGAAGAAGTCACTCTAGTCTTGATATGCTTAAATAGAGTGTTAAGTGTGTCTCTGTGAAGAGACGCTCGCCCAGCAGTCTGTGGAAAAGAGACTGAAAGAATAAGGCCCAAAACCAACCAGACAGACCAGCATCAGTCTTTCCCTGTGTGAAGTGCGGAAGGGATTGCAAACATAGGCGGCGGGTGTGTAAGGCTAGGGAAGGCTTAGCCTTCCAAAAGATTATGCTGGGTATTTTTTTAAATATATATAATATATGTGCGCAGCATTATATAGAAGGCTATTGTGTGTGTGTGTGTGTGTGTGTGTGTGTGTGTGTGTGTGTGTGTGTGTGTGTGTGTGTGTGTTGTCGCTGCTCCCTGGTGATCGCTGATCGGGTAGGTAGGCTATACAGCAGGGGTATTCAATTAGATTAGGCCGGGGGCCACAACTGTAGAATTATTGTGTGTGGGGGGGGCGCACAGTGTGCGCGCGAAGCGCGGACATTTGTGGGTTCTCAAAATGCTTTTTGTGCTCAAACACGAAGATTTATGTATATTTCCGCACAGTAATGAGCAGGATAATATGTCTATACAGGTATATGCCACCTTAGAATAGATGTAGGCCTAGACCTATTTGACAGTGCATAAACAGCATTGCTTTGACATTAACGACTGGACGGACACACACACACACACACACACACACACACACACACACACACACACACACTCACTCTGCTGTGGGCAGTTCAGAAACCCGTCCACGACCACCAGTGACATCATCTTTAGGCAGATTGTTTTTTAAACAAGATTTATTTACGTGAGAATAGTTTATCAGACTATAAAGATCAGATTACATAGAGCAGTGATTCCCAAAGTGGGGTTTGGGGTCCGGGGACCCCCAGGGTCCTTGAGGCAGTTCCAGGGGGTCCCCAGGGAAATGATGGTTTGGAACCAAATGGACCCTTATGGGTCTGTAAGTGTGTACAAATGGAACCAAATGGACCCTAACAGGGTTTATTATTGTGAGAATGATGGCTTCCATTTTCGCATTGCAACTTTTCAGGACTAGAAAGCCTGCAGTTTCTATTAACTTGGATTCTCCATTGATGTCACTGTTGGGTGGGTTTCTGAACTGCCCACAGCCCTCCTATGTGACACAGACCGAGTAGAAAAAAACGTGTCATTTTATCATGATTATTAGTGAGGACCTATTATATGAAGATAGGTTGAAAAGTGGTCCTTTAATGATTACCGTCATTATGGTAATCAAACAATTAATATCGCACACACCATACCTGTAACTTTTATTATCCCTCTTATTATTCTCAAAATATATATATATATATTTTTTTTTTCAAAATTCTTCCAGGGGCCATGCGGCCCGCGGGCCGCCAATTGAATATCCCTGCTATACAGCAACTGGCCTAATCAGCATATGATTGGCTACTATTAGTATGTCTGTAGTGTAAACCTCGTCCTTCCAGTCGCTTTGTAGCAAACAGTAGCGCGTGCTGGTTTGTTTTGGGAAACAGCAAAACGCAAAAAACGCAATTCTGTAGCCTACCCAAAGGTAAAACGCACCCGCCGCCTATGATTGCAAAGCCCCCATTGGTCTACTCAGACACACTGAACGCTGCACCAAAAGCAGAAGCACCCCTATCCAGAGCACGACTCCATAGTCTCTCGAGACTGACGGATGCCAACAAGAGAGATCTCCTAATCTAGGTAATCATGGTTTTGACCAGATGGCCATACTTCACTTCTGTCTTCATTTCTGACTTCAACATGCCTCTCGTTTAGAATATTAATGCTTCTAGGGAGACTTTATCGTAATCATCGCGAGGTAGGCAAACAACATTATGCCTCCCGTTTTTTGTACGGAATGGAAGGGGCTTTCAGAGTAAAAGTTGCCATATCTGCCCGGCACCACGAGCTCCTATTTTGAATGAAATCCCGGAGCTCATTGTGTTAAAGGCAGTCGACTCATCATCCACTTGAACACAGAGCGTATCCATAATTAAAGTTTCAGTTTATTAAAATGTTTCTGAAAACCAACTGTAACCTGCATGTGATTGCAAGTCGCATGGCGGAAATGTTAACTCAATGGGGTGTAGTGTCTCATCTACCCCCCTCCTGCCTATGTCGATACCAACACCCACTCAGCATGTTCCTTTGTACCTTTCCCCTTGAATAAACCACATTTAGCAGATTTAGCAGCATGAGGCACCAATGGAAATAACAGGTGAAAGGACTGAGAAAAAGTATAATAATACCGAGTGGAACGGTGTTGAACCTTCACAATAGAAATTTGTGTGTGTGCGAGAGAGGGGCAGATGAAGGATGAGAGAGAAAGGTGTGTGTGTGTGTGTGTGTGTGTGTGTGTGTGTGTGTGTGTGTGTGTGTGTGTGTGTGTGTGTGTGTGTGTGTGTGTGTGTGTGTGTGTGTGTGTGTGTGTGTGTGTGTGTGTGTGTGTGTGTGTGTGTGTGTGTGTGTGTGTGTGTGTGTGTGTGTGTGTGTGTGTGTGTGTGTGTGTGTGCGTGCGCGTCCTTTGTGATGCAGTGCTATGTTTCACGGGCAGGCGAGGGGTGCCTCCATTCCCGACACCATCCATTCCTAATTAGCACTGCCCGTCTCTCTCTCTGTCTCTCTCTGTCTCTCTCTCTCTCGTCTCATAACATTATTCTTATTTTCCACCACACTATGGGAGTTACTTACTTTAAAACAAAAGGACCCCCACCCCCAAAAAAAACCCAAACAACAACAGTGTTTTCACATTTTCTCTGCAGATACTGTAGATCTGAGCTGTATTCACAGCTTTGGCCGTATATAAGCCTACTGTATTGATCACCAACATGGACCATTTTGCCGTTAATTGCTTTCTTTTTTAGATTTCGTGTTTGTTTACGTTTTCTCCAAGGAATTCAAATGTTACTGAATTTACCTGCATAATTGAGTCAGTTTTGTCTAGACATCATTGCACGTCAGTAAGTCATGGATGTTTGTTTTCAATACATCTTTTTCCTGGGGATACGCTAGACTTGTCAGATATACTGTACATCTAGACTTTAAAAAGCAGTAAAACACAACAACTTTGACAACAAATATTGGATTACCTATCTCAAGGTAGTTTTAAGCCTCTGCATGTTGATGTCCCTACTTAAGTGAACAAACAGTATATCCAATATAAACATCAAATAAACCATGTTATTATAATGATGATTGGGAATGCGTTCAGCAGCAATGTCAAGCATACTGTGAGTCATGGTGATGGGGCTAAACGTGCCAGCTGACCACTCGTCCTTTAATGACACAACTATTTATTTACACAGGGGTTCTCAACCCGTGGGCCGGCTGGAAAATGGAAATGTGTTTGCATAGTACACATTGTGCATAGAGTACATGCATAAACTTTCCTTAATGATTATATCTGGTTTCAGAAACTAAATGAAACGTAAGCTATGGTGACTAAAACGGAAGACTAAATATACTGTCGATTTTGTCAACAAATAAAAACTAGACTAAAATGTTAGGATGGGACTAGTGGACAAGAGATCCAGTATAAGTAAAATACACAAGTCATTTTACACTTGGTTGCATGCTTAAAATAGTAGATCGGCTATTTTCAGCAAGTGTAAAATCAGCCATTATGGCGGCATCAAGTCCCGCCAAAATGCATTTTTGTCGACTAAATCACCTGTAGATTTTGTCGACTAAAATCTTATGATATTTAGGCGACTAAAACTAGACTAACACTAAAACATTCCGGGTGACTAAAATGTGACAAACTAAATGAAAGACTATACGACTCTAAAAACAACTGTCTCCTCCGTAGGTGTGGTTCTACAACCAGGCGTGGCACGGCGTGGTGTCCTTCCTCGGCGTGGCCAACAACGCCATCCTGAGGGCCAGCCTGCCGGCGGGCCAGGACCCTCGCCAGTACGGCCTGTCCGTGTCCAGCCATCCTCTCAACCTCACCAGGGAGCAGCTCTCCTACGCAGCCATGTGAGTCGCTCCTCCATGTTGGAACGGTACCGTGCTGCTGTACCAGTGTGGAAAATTACATTTTAGTCATAGTCTTTTGAATACATTTTCATTTAGTTGTAGTCTGCTAAATATCATGCGATTTCAGTCGACTGAATCTACAGTTGATTTTGTTGACTAAAATGTGGCCTTGATGGCGTTGTAATGCCTGATTTTACTTGCATGCAGAAAATACCCAACACCCGACCGCAACCAAGCATAAAATGACATGTCTTTTACTTCTACTGGATCTCTTCTCCACTAGTCCCTCACTAACATTTTAGTCTAGTTTTTATTTGTTGACGAAATTGTCAATATCTTTAGTCTTAGTTAGTCAGTTTTTCTTTTGTTTTCGTCAGTGAAAAAATTTAGTCAACGGAAAATTTTCATCCTAATTTTAGTCAACCAAATCAACACTGTACTGTACAAGCTGGGGGGTGAAGGGAAAGTGACTCTCTGAGAGAAAGAGAGAGAGAGAGACGTGTGGGAGGAGACGAATGCAGGGAGAGTAGGACACATAGGAGGAGAAATACAATAGAGAGTGCAGGACAGTTGGATGAGGGATTCATGGAGTGGGCGCACACATGTGCCGGCCCATAGGGAGTATGTTGGGGTATACTGTGTTTTCCCTCTAATGTTGCTCAGCCCTGGGCTCACTTGGTAGCAACTCCCCCATGAGGGTGGGAGATTAATGAAGTGCTAAGCCACAACTTTTACAGGCTGGTATACCATATGGATATATACTGTACAGTATCGCCTGTCTTTGGAGTGTTGTTTTATTTTAAGTGAAGCTCCCCTGACTTCATCATCTGGGCCGGGGGAGGAGAAGGGTTCTCCAGGCTCGCTGTTTGTGATGATTATACACGCTCAGAGACAAACATCATCATATTTTGTCATTTAATTATGGTGTTTTGCCTTCTTTTCTTTCTTTTTTTTTGGCTCCCCTGTGCTGGCTCAAGTCAAGCAGCAGCAGTGTGGATTGTCTGTGCCCAAACTGGGCTGCAGCCACTGCATTTTATGGGGTAAACTCAGTCCAATACTGAACAAACACTCACTTCTACGGGAGACATCATCACATCCCCAGTGTTTATACCATTTATTTTTCACATTTGAATTAATGTAAACGTTAGGGCTGTTTTAATTTCTTTATTTTTTCTATGAATTTCTGTGGAATGCTCGTAGAAAATCAATCCTCCCACACGTGCAGCGTTCACAATGTGCCATGCTACATTAAGCCTACTCTATCAACGCTCTGTAATGGGACGAATCCCAATATTTTACTTTCTCGCCCATTGTGGATATGCCACACAACTTCAAACCCTACTCGGAGCAAATCAACGGCAACCAATTAATTACACGGCGGAAGCGGTTCCATTCGTTCCCCATTGTGTCAGCGCGAACCCTGGTCAGGTATTTATGTAGTGATCAGGCGTGGTCGACAGGCGTGAGTTAGAGAGCGACGCTGCGGCAGTGGGGGTTAGCAGATAATTACGATGCCTTCCCTGCCGTAGATCCAGGCCCAGACGCTTTTCACCGTCCTCCCCTATCTCTCTGTGTGGATGGCGACGCCTACAATTTATTAGCCATGATGTCCGGATAAGCGTCCCTGTTGAAGCAGTGTGTCTCTTGGAGAAAGGAGCCGCCACAAAAGCAGGACGTGATTATGTGCAGTGGTGGACAAAGCACTCGAGCCCTGTACTTGAGTCAAAGAAGATACGGTTGGGGAAAAGGAAAAAAAAAAATCAAAGGATGTGTTTATTTGTTAATATCACCATGTCCATTTTGTTATTGGGGGGGGGGGGGGGGGGGGCTTAATAATAAATATGAAGTACCCACCTTGGCGCATCTTAATCCCAATGGTGTGCTGCGTAAATACTAAGGAAACGTTTATGATGTTCTGTATTAAACGCAAAGCAAATATTGCACATTTTAAAATGTCATGGTCTAAATGGTCAGAGTTACAGTCTACAGACTTATAAGGGTCCATTTATACCACCCTAAAGGAACCTAGAGAGTCCATAGAATCCAGTTTGAGAACCAGTGGCATATTGCATGTACAGTAGCTCTGTGCATAAGATAGCAGTGCATGCACTCCGATAGCACCAGACCACACCTCATTTTAGGACCAACACACCCACAGACGCTAAATAAGATCATTAAGATATTTAGTTCCTTGTTTAATATATAGGCTACTGAATGTTTTGTTAGTCCACGATTTTATACCTCAAAATGTGTTGTTTTCGAGAGTAGCGTGTAGCGACCCGAACCTCGAGTTTCTGCTGCCGAATTAGTTACATTTTCGCTAGACACAGACTGTATTAAATATAAGTGACGTGACGGACTGTTTATTTTTGGACCACAATTCTTATATGAGACAATTTTAAGATGACGTTATTATAAGATGTTATTCTCCATAGAGAAAAACGTCTGCGAACCCCATGCGAACCCCCATGAACGAGTGACATCAGGACTTCTGTGCTCTATTTCTCCATAATTGCACTTTATAACAGCTGTAAACAGCATTCTACTAAATAAAGTATTATCCCCCCCTCCCCCCCCCCTCCCTTCTTCTGCATTGTACCAAGTAGCACTACTAATGGCCTAAACCCTAAATGTTGTGCTTGGTGCTCAAGAGCAGATTATTATCAGTTGAAATCACTCCAGACCTTGTTTTGAACTCCTGGAGGAAATCAACACATGCAAATGCAAATCCTTTCCTCTGCTTCCTCACTGTTCCATCTATTAGTTCATTAGCGGGTCGCTTGTCCTCTTCCTCAAAGCAATTAGACAACTTCTGCTGTTCAAGGTTAGCTCATTAGCCATTTTGTCACCCGCCTTGCTGGCTAGAGCACGCAACAAGCAACAAAACCTGTTGAAATGTGGAGCAGTGCGGGCCGGCTCTCGCTGCGGTAAAGGATTTCATATTTATGTGTCCTAATTGCGTCTGGTTGGTACTGATAAATGCAGCCGCATATCCACACAGGGTAACTTATTTAATATGCTAATTGCGCCACAGGAAGTCTTGTGAGAGATTATCACAGGCCGAGGGAGTGGGGCCTACTGGGGGTTAATAAAATATATCGGTTTCATTCACTGCTAATTACAAAGACACGGCCAAGACATTATGAAGGATGATGAGGACGATGCATTATGTATGTATCACAGTGAATCAAAGGTCAACATCTCAGACTCAGAGAAGGAAATTGATTGAACTCTTCAATACTTCAGACAGAAAAACCAGACAAGATTCGAGAGGGATTAGTAGAAAGGTGTAATATTAGAAATCAGACTGCTGGGCGAGCGCTGTCGCTTTGGCGTGTCTTGAGTGTACAAGGTTTGATGAGGACGGATCAACATATGGAATGTCAGAACGGGTCAGCTCCATATATGGAGATATAAGGGTGGCGGTGTCTTGAGTGTACAGGGTTTGATGAGGGCCCAGGTAGGGCTGGGCCTCAATTTTTGGGCCTGTTGAGAGTTTTCACCGGCTGCCGGACGTGCCTGCGCTAATAACTTTGGGGCGGACCCGTCTAATGGATAATGGACAGGTGTCAGTCAAAAGGGGGAAGCAATAACATCTGGAATGTCAGCTACATATATGCAGATCTAGGTGATGATCCAGTCTTCTCCATGAATGGCTATCCAGGGTTTGATGAGGTCAGTGTCGTGATCGTCATATATGGACACGGCCATATATGGAGTGTGTCACGAGGCGTGACAGACTGACGGCCATATGTGGTAGCGTGACGTGTCACAAGGCGTGACAGACTGACAGCCATATATGGAGGCGTGATGATGGACTGACTGGCTGACAGGTTTTGCAGGTTTTCATAGTAATCTGCGACCTATACAGTCGCAAATAATGATACAATTAAGGCTTGTGTCCTTAAATAGGGTATAGCAGTGGCAGCCACAAATTGTCCTTTGTCCTTTGTGAAAAATTACAAATTAAAATAAATATATAATTATTAAAAATGTTAACACTCAGGAATCAGGAATTCAATGTGGCTGTGGTTGTGCCCCTGCGAGAGTCATACATCATAGACACATCACAGATGACTGACATCTCATAGGTGACATCAGTCGTCTTCCGATTGGTCAACTGCCTTTTGTGGGGTAGCACAGAACATGTATAAAGACCTCTGTAGCGAGTTGACGTAAGCACATTTCCCTCCACATTAAATCAAGCTGAGTCCAGTTGAGCCTCTTTACCACCGTCATGTTCAGAGCCGTCGTCCGGCTCTCTGTCCAGTGTGTAACGCGTGTGCAGCCAGGGTGTCGTCAGGCTCCAGTTCCAGCGGCCCTGAGGTGTTACTCGCACGGGAAGCAGGAGACGGACGAAGAGTTTGACGCCCGCTGGGTAACCTATTTCAACCAGCCCAACATTGACACTTGGGAACTGAGAAAAGGGATGAACACGTTGATCGGTTACGATCTGGTACCTGAACCAAATGTTATCGAGGCGGCACTTAGAGCTTGTCGGAAGTTGGACGACTTGGCCAGTGCTATCCGAATCTTGGAAGCTGTCAAGGACAAGGCGGGCACCCACAAAGACACCATCTACCCATACCTGATTCAGGAACTGCGGCCGACACTAGATGAACTCGGAATCTCCACCCCTGAAGAACTGGGCATTGACAAACCTCCGTCTCCCTTCTAAAGCAGGAAAAATTTAAAATTAAGAGTTTACACATAGTATGTGGTGCATGCACAAACTTTCCTTAATGATTTTATCTGGTTTCAGTATTAATTTATGACATATTTCTTCTCTATTATTAAGGTTATTTTTGCAGTCAGTTTGTTTTGATGGTGGGGAGGGCGGGCGGGGCTGGGGTCGTGAGACATGGCCAAAGCATTCTCGGGGGTCCCCTGCAGCCAGAAACGTTGAGAACCCCTGCTCTAGACTAGACTACTGCAACATACTTTTCATTGTGATTCCAGAAACGTTGAGAACCCCTGCTCTAGACTAGACTACTGCAACATACTTTTCATTGTGATTCCAGAAACGTTGAGAACCCCTGCTCTAGACTAGACTACTGCAACATACTTTTCATGGTGATTCCTGGCAAGATTATTCCTAATGATGGTCCATAAGCATGATCACATGACACCCATCCTATACTCGCAGCGCTGGCTTTGTTTCAGCCAGGATGACTCATACCTGCATAAACGTCATCAACCCCCCACAAACTTCCACCCGCATCCTCAGATCTGCAAACAAATGTTTACTCTGGGCCCCTACTACCAATCTACGCACCACGGGGGACCAGGCCTTCTGCTCGGCACCACTGCGCCCGTGGAACAGCCTTCCTATGGATTTGAGAGTACAGCAGACCCTGGACTCTATTAAAACAGGCCTGAATATTGAATATTTTTATTTTGGAAGTGTGTGTTGAACTGTTGTGTGACCGATGTCATCAATGTCTTCTTGCTTGACTTGCTTGACGTTTTTAGTGGCACTTTCAGAAATGACGTCATGTGGCAGCCAAGTCTATGGACTTTTAACACATTCAGACCGTACAACGTGTGGAAATGTCATAGCTAAGCCAACCGATAAATTGAGACGACGTGCTTTTTCATTGATTGGGGAAAAGAAATATTCATTTTTGGTTGGCCTATCCTTCTGCAATAGTACTCCTTGCTTTTCGCACATGTGCGCTGCCGTTCTCTTCCTTGTTTAGCACTCAGACATAAATGCTCACCGCACGTAATCTATGGAGCTCTCCGTGGTTTTGACCAGATGGCTATACTTCTGTTCTGTCGTCATTTCTGACTTCAACATGCCAGAATATTAAACCAGAGAGGGATGTTTTGGCCTTTGTCACTCTGTTAGCTAGGAGACTAATTCTGACCAACTGGAAATCGCCCACTTCCCCTTCTCACACTCACTGGGTTAGGGACACCTTGTACTGTGTAAAACTGGAGAAGATTAGACACTCCTTGAATGGTTCTTCCGATAGGTTTGGGAGGATATGGGGTCCATTCTTTCAATTCATTCAGAATTTGAATCCGTCTCTGCTTGGGGATGAGTGAGGTCTGCTGGACTTTTGTTTTAAAAGTTGGATTGTATGGATTGTATTGGATTGGATTATGGATGTTTTTTAATATATAGGATGTTGTTTTGTCTGTTTTTGTCTGCCTTTTATTTTTCAACTTTTACTGATCTTGTATTTAAGGTTTGTTTGTCTTGTTTTCTGTTGTCCTTTTTCTTTGGGGTGAAAATTCAATGTGTTTACTTCATACTTGTGGGGTTTATTTAAGAGAAGCTGTTAATGTTAATTATTATTTTTCAAACTCAGTATTTCAATAATGCTTCTATGAAAAAAAACAAAGACATGCCAGAATATTAACGCTTCTTATTTGACCAAGATTGGCTCTGTGCTTGGACCGCTCTTTTTCCCCCTTGCTGATCTACAAGTTCACAACGCAGTGCAATCCGTTTTGAACTTGTAGATGCTCCTTGTGGTTGAATGCTCTCCCCTAACTCATATAATGGAGTGCAGAGAAGATGATTGAATGATTTGTTAAGAGATTAAACGGAGTTAATGTATGTAATTTATGTCAAACTTGCAAGGGAGCTTATGATTAATTTGTTATAAAAATACTTCTCTTTGATTGTTTGCAAGTGTTTGAATCGCCAACTAATTAAGTATCATTGCTACCAAGCTACATGGACGGACACATCAATCTTTCTAAATGGCAATGACATATACACTATAATACATGTGACAACATTGTTTACAGTATGTGCATCACCCTTGTGAAAATGGAAGATGAATTGTGCTAGCCAAAGTTAAAGGTATATTCAGTGATTTCACTCAAAAAACCTTAGGTTTCGTTTTTGGCTGTGGGACCCAGCCTTTCGTCCAATCAGGATAGAGAGTCAAAAACGAAACCTAAGGTTTTTTGATCCCCAGGGGTTAACTGGGGACAGGGAGGAACTCCTTATATGGTCAGCACACTCTATAGTAGGGAGGATTATCACAACAAAACAAAAAAATAAGTGATATTTGAATTAAGTGAAATCACTGAATATACCTTTAAAAGCTACTATTTTCAGTTCCGCCAAAGCTATTTCTTGACTTGAAAAAATAATTTCATGGTGTGTTAGGCTACGAGTTTAGATGGAAAAGTTATACTTTTACTGTGCACTTTCTCTCGGTGCAACCCTTTCAACCATGCATTCTCTGACTTATTGACATAATCTGTGTTGGGTTTAAATGTCTTTCTGGCCTTCATTTCTTTATTGTTGGCAGAGCAACAACTGTGGTATGAGTGCCTAGTGTAGTGTGCAACAAACTTGATTCCTCTTTGAAATAACCTCTGTATTTCATACTAAAACATGTCATGTCTAACTCATGAGTCTTATGAATTTACCATGTAATTGGGTTTGCCTCAAACATGATGTCCTGTCAAACAATTCAGTGCTGTCGAGGCGAAATGGGACATAAAATCAATTATTGTCATTTGGCCGGATCAAATCAAGAAACATTAGCTGAGAGGCAAAATTCATCTCTAGAAAGCAGTCGTGAAAGTACTGTAACGTTCCGTCTCCGTACATACATTTGCTGTCCTATTGCAATGCTCTGAAACACCCTGATAGTGATAGTTCTAACTTCTTGCCCTCTGTGCTCTGTCTAATCGCAGGGTCACGACATCCTCAGACGTGGTGGTGTCCATCTGTGTGATCTTTGCCATGTCATTCATCCCTGCCAGCTTCGTCGTCTTCCTCATCCAGGAGAGAGTGAATAAAGCCAAGCACTTGCAGTTCGTCAGCGGTGTCAACCTGACCGTCTACTGGGTAGCTAACTTTGCCTGGGATGTGGTAGGTACCTCCATCAGACGGCCATGTCACCTTCTTAATTGAGTCTCGGCCCAGGGGTACACGGCTCTGCACTCTCACATTATTACCTGCTGTTTTGCCTGGTGCAGAGCGGGAGACTCTTTGAAATAAAGCAGTGCATGCCAAAAGGTTAGGACCATGTGGAGGATGTGCATTGGCATATTCTTTAAAAAGTATTGCTTACGTACTTACCTTGCATACATTTGTTTTGTCATTGCCTGACAGTACATCTTTGCACATTTATAACCTGAATCTAATGCATCTGTTCATTTGAGGGCAAGCTCTCGAGACACGGAACACGTTTTATATCCTCCTCACAATAAGACAATAGTATTATTATATTATTATAGTAAAACTTAACGTTAAGTGGCCCTTTACATTTCCAGATCCAGAATGAATGAATGAATGAAGAACACTACTTTTTGCAGCAAAGTAGTGTGTCTCTTTTTCCCCAATCCAATAACACTGTTACAATACATGAAATTCAAATGTGGCTCTAGTGGACAATTTATTTTAAGGTTTATTATTAAGTATTATAAGGTTCTTAACTTCTTACCTTAGCCTCAGCACAGTAAGCATTTAGGATAGAAAGGGCTTGGCCTCTGATTGGGTTAGGTTTAATAGGGTAGATAGAATACATTTATCACAGTAAGCCAATCTGAAGCAGAGTTGGTCCTGCCTTTGCCATCCTGGCTAAAAACACATGTGCACACGTGTGTGATAATGGTAGAGTTATCTTGTCTCACTCAGTGTCACAGCACCACTAAAATAATGTGTACAATACATTAATACACTAATACATTAATACACTAACACTTTCCCTGTCCCTAGTACCAGTAACTGGTCAATTACTTTTTGAGAGCAATAACCAGTAACTGTAACACACTTTCAGTTACTTGGACAACTTTGGTCACTTTGCCCTACTTCTTTTCTTTTTTTTCTTCTTTTTTTAAAGTACCGTAATTTCCGGACTATAAGCCGCACCTGAATATAAGCCGCACCAGCCAAATTGAGGGAAAATCCCATATACAAGCCGCACCGGACTATAAGCCGCACCGGACTATAAGCCGCAGCTACGTTAGCTCAGAGCCTGAGATGGCTCTGCGTTAGCTGTAAAAATCCATAGATTAGCCGCACCGTTGTATAAGCCGCAGGGTTCAAATCATGGGTAAAAAGCAGCGGCTTATAGTCCGGAAATTACGGTAAATTAATATTGAACTCTCTTGGAGATATTTTACAGCTTGGGTTGTATTGAAGGAATAATTCAGATCCATTAATGGTGCAAATGCATGCTGGGGTCGATGCCTTTTGGGAAACCGTGTACTTAAGTAGATGTTATTGGCTGACACACAATATCGACACCGGCTGCTGCCATTGGTTATGCTCAGCGAGCTAACTAGCGACAAACTGGGGAAGTGTTGTAGTGGTACATTGGCAGTTGCCTTAAGGCCAAATGAGAGTAAACAGATTATCATGAAACTGTGGAAGGGGATTGGCGTCTGGGCAGCTCCACCATTATGGCAGACAAATACTGACTGAGTGGAAGAGAAATGTCATTATACGGGCAGTCGAAAGTAAAGGTTTTAGCCTGGAGCTATCTGCATTACCATATATCCTCCAACCACACAATGCTCTACGGAAAGCCACACTGTTGAAGGAATATTATGCCTGAATGGTGACAGAAAGCTAAATTCTAATATTTTTAGCTGAATCATTTTCACTTTTAGCTTTTTGATGTGTTATCTGTGACAGCTATATGAAGTCTATTATAATTTTTCTCACAGTAAGTTGATGTAATGTTAATGGAGCAGTCAAAGGGAGCGAGGATGAGAAAACATAATAGACATTCAGCATTCAATAAAATACCAATTTAGAATGCCTTTTGCAATTGTAGTGTTTTTTTTGTTTAAAACATTTTATTATAACTGTTTTGGATCATGGATCTCTTCATCATGATCTCTTTATTTTCCCCACAACGTATTATCGGTCCCTTAGCGGCTTCGACTTGACAAAACCGTTGTTCAGTTGTTCGTTCCAGGGTGTCACAGACAGGCAATTTGCCTCCGACAGAGGAGGATTGGATTGCTTGGTTGTTAATTGAATTAATTGGAAATTAAAAGAGGGATAATTAATTAATTAAAAAGTCATCCATAGTATTCATAGTTCCGTGTCACTTGCATTTGTTTGAAAAGATAATGTGCAGAGCGGTATTTGTCTTGTCAGTAATGCTGAGTATGGCAATGTATTAATTGTCCAGTGCACTGGCACTGACCTCTACTGTACTTACTGTACCTCAAATGTGTTTTGTTTCTGTTTAATCTTTTTCCTGGCAGTGTAACTACATCGTCCCGTGTTTGATTGTGATCGTGATTTTCCTCTGTTTCCAACAAAAAGCCTACGTCTCTCCTCCAAACCTGCCAGCATTGATTCTGCTGCTCATCATGTATGGGTAAGTCATTTCATTACACTTTTTTTTTTTACTTAATTTTTTTATCCTACGATTTTGTAACCCAGTTTTCTTTTTCACCCAGTGCCAATTATCTAATGTAATCCTGGGCGCTACACTTCCTCTGCCAACCTGGGGGGGCAGCGGACTGACCTCATGCCTCCTTTTATGCATGAGGAGTCCAAGCTGCTTCTTTTCACCTGACGGAGGGGAATTTCCCCTGTAATTTCATTACACTTTAAACCTGGTTTACCTCTTTTGGTCATGTCATTGTAGGAAAATATTGCCTACAAAATGTACAGTAACAGCAGAAATAGCAGATCTACAGGCTTACAATTGTCGTGATGCGATGCGCTGTGAGCTTTTTCCTTTTTTGAAATCGTCAATTGTCTTCACATTCCATGAAATATAGGCTGCAGACAATGAAAACTAGTTTTCAAAGTTATTTAGCAAATTAACGTTAAAAAAATGCTATTCGGCCCAGGCCGTAGCGTAACGGTCTGGGCACCGGACTGGTAATCCAGTCGCAGTGTGCCGCGGGTTCGACTCCCGGACCCGACACGGCCTTTACTGCATGTCATCCCCCCATCTCTCTCCCGTTTCCTGTCAGCCTACTGTCTGTCCCTTCAAAAATCAATAAAAGGCGTAAGCCGCAAAAAAATATCTTAAAAAAAAAAAAAAAAAAAATGCTATTCAGTCATAATTAATTTCCTAGACTAGACTACAATATAGGGGTGATCAGGTCCAGAGCCCGGGCAGATGCTTTTGTGCTGGTTCTGGAGAACCGGCGATCCAAAGGACTCGACACCGGGCACTGCACTCGAATTTGAAGTCGTGGGCGCGAACGGTTCTCAAGTTACGTGGATTACAGACACATACACACGTACGTACAGAGACTGGTACTAGGTACTAGAGTGGTGCCCGTTGGACACTGGCCCACTAGGAACGATGCAAGTTGGAAATGCGTGCCCCACCCAGATATTATGTCTGTGTCCCTTTTATGCCCATATATGGAGTTCTTTGTAAGGCATGCCCAAATATGGAGTCTATGCAGACGTCAGAATGATGTCAGAACAGGCCAGCTCCATATATGGATAATGGGCCTGGCCAACAGTCCTACAGTCATGAGTCCGACACGGCGACACTCTACCCAAAACCCAACCCTAAACCTAACCTCACAGGAAGCCACAGGTTAGTTCTAACCTGCCACGGGTTAGTCGTAACCTGCCGCACATGTCAGGAGCCACGGGTGCATTTTCACCCGGCCACGGGTTAGTTGTAACCGGCCGTGCATGTCGGGAGTGACGGTGTTGTCAGACGAATGCCTGTGGGACTGTCAGTATGTCTAACCAACGTATGCACACCGTTGCTTGCAGGTGGGCCATTATACCGATGATGTACCCAGCGTCGTTCATCTTCAGTGTGCCCAGCACGGCCTACGTGGTGCTGACCTGCATCAACATCTTCATCGGCATTAACGGCAGCGTGGCCACCTTCGTCATGGAGATGTTTGAGGACGACGTAGGTGACACACAGGACACGATGACTGACACAATTATAATATCATACAGGACACGATGACTGACACAATTATAATATCCTAGGGATTGGACAGGCTCACAGATAGCCAGGCACGTGCAGATTATATTCACAGCGGGAACACGCATGCACGCACGCACGCACGCACGCACGCACACACACACACACACACAGACACACGCACAGACACACACACACGCACACCTTAACCATAGCTATAGTGTGACTGATCTAACCCTAATCGGCTCGGTCGAGAGCTGGCTTAACCTAACCTAACCTGATCCTAACCAGCGGTGTAGTGCTATCTTTTTAGTCCCAGAGTATGTCACCATCGCAGTCAGTGCATAGAAGTAGCCAATTACTGCTGCAGAGTTTTCAAAACTGAATTCAATGTATCACTTCAGCACTCAACAGAGAATTCTACATGGAGATTGCCTAACTGCAACAAAGTACAAAAGATCATCAATTACAGTACATGCATGCTTTATTAGGCTATATCAAAACCATAAATCATATATTAACCTACAAAAAGGCATACAATTATGGCAAATTTTTAACTTGAAGCATTTAAAACAAGCATTTTATTTTTAATGCAATGTGTTACGAACGAGCACACTATAATTGTGCCAGTTTCTAGTCCAATGCCTTTCATTGGACAACCTATGACAGAATTTTGCTAGTCAGATAAATGACTCTTGACAAACCTACAGTTTATTCCCAGCTCAGCTCTAGTCTTTCTCAAATATTTTCATGTCAAGGATGCTGTCGAGTTCTTTTTGGCTTGTTTTCCTAGACCTAGCCTCTTGTTTCTCTCACAAATTCTGGCAACACGCTTTCTCTCTCCTTTTAACTTTTTTGTACAACATAGATATGTACATAGACATGCACTGTATACATATGTGACCCCTCCCAGTGGTTTGAGACACAAGTCGGGACTAATGAAACTCCACAATTGACCAAAATACTATTTTTTGTGGTGGTTTTCATTTTTTGCCACATTAACACAGTTGGAATGTGAAAGTTTTTTTTTACAGATTATTTTTAGTGTCATTAAATAGTTGCAATTACATTGCAGAAATGTCTCTGTATTTACAGTTATTTGCACATTTTGGGGGTGTGAAAACTTTGAAATCTTGTCAGGGCATTTTAAGTACTTTGGGTTTTTTGGTTTAACAAGTTTAAAAGAGTCATATCTTCTGCAAATATTTTCCGATTTCAATGAACAATACATCATATGAAAGCTTAGATTTTGTAGTTTCATAATATGTAAAAAACTGAAAAATGACCATGGCCTACTTGTGTCTCAAACCACTTGATTCGGTCACATACATGTACATACCATACAAAAATCATTTTGAGACTGCCTCGTTTTCATGCTGATTTCCATAGCGCCAATAACATTCATCATTGATTTGATTTGATTTGGTCTCCCGCTGGCAGACCTGCTGTCAAACGTTGGCTTTCTTTCTTGCTTTCTTTCTTTCTTTCTTTCTGAAATGATCAAAGGTGTTTCTAAAGGACTGTATTATGCATGAAGAAAGGGTATGCCACTGGTAATTTATTAATGGACAACATGCGAGGTTGCACTAAAACTACCTTCCTGTGGGGGCTTCATGTGTCAATTAAGACATGAGGGGAAGGTGTTATAAAAGTTGACCTGTTTCTTTCAGAGTAATTTTAAACATGACAGGCAACCCAACGACCTCCGTATGCATGATTTCATGGCTGATTCCCACGGTCTGTTTCTAAGCTCACTGCTGGACTGCCGTATCTGTTCCTCCCTTTGCTAGTACATCCTGTTAATACAATCTGACCTGAGATCAGATTCTAAAAATGTCTTCTACATCCTGACAGTTTTCTGAAAAAGCTATGTTTCTATGTCAGTCGTTTTTCAAAAATAGCTGACCTACAAGCTCGTATGAGCTTGTAGATCTGCTATTTTTCAATAGCTAAACCATAATGCCAACACCAAAAGGGGTTCCCGCCGAAAATGGGTTAATACAATAATAAGGCACAAACTCATCTTATACTCTTAGGCATTGGTGGGAAAAGTACTCACATTTTGTAAGTACAAAAGTATTAGTATCAAAATGTACTCAAAGTTCCAAAAGTATAAAGTAATCTTTATGCAGAATGTCTCATTTAAAGTTTTCAAATGAATGCGACGCATTGTGAGCTTGTAGATCGGCTATTTTCAAAAGGCCAAAATGTATATAGGGCTGAAGTGGTTAATGCATGTTTTGTAATAATAATGAAAATCTACAAAGTAACTACTAACTAAAGCTGTCCAATAAATGTAATGGAGTATGCCCGGAATGCCCAACATTCCATGCCCACTATATTATTGATCAGAATATGCGATTTAGGTTGAAAATCAGGCCGTTCAGCTGTGCCACTTTCTGCTCAGGCAGTCTAGAAAGCGTCTGAAAGCTCAATTTGAGTCGTGCCATTTTACTGACTTCCTTCTCATGTCATCTCTCCAGACTCCTGCACTGTTGACAGCAGTTAAACAGATACAATTCAGAGCGAACCGACAACTTTGTTCTGTTATATATTTTCAAGCACGGAATGAAACCAGAGCCCCGATGGGCACAGCGGCACCATTTCTCCAAAGAAGTCAGGGGAAAAGGCACAAAATCACGGGTGTGAGAAAACAGCAGAGCTGCAACACGGAGAGATGTCCCAGTTTTATCTGGAGACGAGCAGGAGGCTGTGAGGATCCCCCTTAGGAGTGTCCAGCTCCCTGTGGATGGCACCAATCCCAGCCTGCCTTGTATGCATGAGATGGTGTCTGAGTCAATTCCTCCACGGTGTGCCACTCAGACTAAACCACAGGAACCTATAGACCTGCCATGATAGAGGCGTGGGAGGTGTGTGTGAGTGCGTGTGTGAGTGTGTGCGTGCGTGAGAGTGCAGCATGCGTGTGCACAGGTTCAGCAGTAGTGGTACAGCATTTGTGTTGTGTTCTCAACTGATATATATAGTGCCTGTGTAATTTCAGTATACTCTTGTGTGTGTGTGTGTGTGTGTGTGTGTGCGTGTGTGCGTGCGTGTGTGCGTGCGTGTGTGGCAAAAACAAGGTACACTGCAAAAAACTGTGATTTAGCTTTAAAAAATTAACAGTAGCCTTACGCTGTCATTTCTCATAACAGCAGCCAAACTTGACGGTCTTTAGATTACAATTAATGTGATTTTTGCAGTATTTCAATTCATTTGGGATGGCGAGGCCTATAACTTTCCCCGCTCAGTTTCAAGCCCACTACCCTGAGCCAAGCTTAATGAGACAACCGCACCAGGAACCCAGCTCATTAAACAGTGTGCTGAAGGATAGTATATCAAACATGAATGCATTGCCAAAGAAATCATCCCAGAGTTCCAGAGAACTGGCTACTGTACGTATAAATGCCAAATGCTATGTTTTCCCCGTTTCTCTCTCCTCTCGTTGTGATTCCCAGTGGTTCGAAAAGAGACAACGCTCGGGGAATAAGAACAAGCGGGGGATATGGGTCAGAAAAAAGAGCCTTAGAGACTAGCTCTCCCCTTTCACTACCGTTTGAAAATGATTTATGGTCATGTACCACAAAGTTACAGGGAGAAAATTGTCAAGCTTTTCATCATTGCCTTAAGAACCTGTTGTATGTGATGAACACCCAAACCAAGAGAAGATGTGTTATGTTGTGTATTGATCTCGAATTAGGTCTTTATTCTTTCACATCCGTCTCCAAGACAGATGCGGGCCTTAATCAGGCACGGTCATCGCCTTTATTTATTAGACTGTCTGTCCACCTTAGTTGCAGTTATGTGCTCTGCATGTGAATTAACTTATTTTCACTTGAGGAATACCTTAAATATAAAAATATATATACCTCACCCCAAAAGATTACTTCATATCGATTACTCACCCCACAAAGTGGAGTTTCTTTTTGTTTTTGTCTCATTCCTGGGCCAATAGTCCAATCCTAAATTAAGAAGTTAATAGTATACCAAACTTAATGAGAGCAATACTGCCTTTAAAACATTATCTTTGATTCTGGATCATCAGTAGGCCTCTCAGAGATTTCACTGTGAGAGTTGTTTATATTATTATTTGATATAGTTTTGCATTGGTCTCCCACCACAGCAGCATCAGCAAATATTTAATTATTGGCCCAGGAATGTGCAAAAAGAAAAGGCTTCATGGCGTGAATAATTGATAGAAAATAAGTCATTCTTTCGGTGAAGTTTTCCTTTCCTATACAGTATAGGCACATTGATAGGAGATCAACTTTAGTTGTGAATTTATAGTTGCACATCTGTGTGCACTGTGCAATTAAGTGTTGAATGGAGTGTGTATGAAGATACTAGTATCGATTTAACTCAGTGCTGCATATCTGAAAGGAGGAACTAGTCCGCACACCGTTCTTAAACCATTCTGGGTGGGAACCCCTTTTGGTGTTGGCCTGTTATGCTTTAGCTATTGAAAATTTGCAGATCTACAAGCTCATAGCGCGCCACCGAGTGGCGCGCTACGAGCTTGTAGGTCTGCTATTTTTGAAAAATCGAAGAACGACTGACATAGAAACATAGCTTTTTCAGAAATCTGATCTCAGGTCAAAATGGGTTAAGCTCCCGGTAGTTTATCAGGAATCAATGGCCAGGAATCATCGTTTTGACCCCTCCGGGTCTTCATCAGGAATGAGTATACAACAAAGTATAGGCGTGTTTTATATACAAGTCGACAAGCTGTCTTTGCAATGATGGTAATCAGAGTAGTCAAATGACACACCCACCACATCTACTGACATACAAGCCAGTGTTTCCCAACCTGTGTGTCGCGGAGCTTTGGTGTGCCGTTTGATGTGTCCAGGTGTTCCGCCTGATTTGACCGAAATTAACACTATCCCTCCCCCGAAAGCAATGGCTACTGAGCTGCAGGCTTCCTATTGTTGCGTCGTTGTTGTAACACGTCTAATTAGACGTGCGACAACAACGGCGGAACAATAGACTCTAACGACCACCGTACGTTGCAGTCCAAAAAAGCTGCTATACATACAAAGTTTGTAGAAAGTAGAAAGAATATTTTAAATATTAAGGCACTAAGGCCATTTGTAAAACCAATGAATATGGAAATAGAGTCTGGGTGGGGTGAAACAATGGTGCAGAAAAAATTATAATTAACTGCGAACCAACAAATAGCAAAATAGCAAAGAAACGACTAATATGATCAATAATAATAAGTAAGGTACAGCAATTGCAGTACAGATCAAATGACACGGCATAAGGACAAAGGCATAAAGATTAAAGCTGTACACAATATAAAGATTAGAATAAATAAAAACTAAAGAAAGTAGAAAAATCACAGAAATTACATAAAATTCCTCATTGAGGCCATGAGGTGCTTTTCATGATTTGAACATAATGCCAGTGGGGGAGCCAGTCAGTGGCTCAGGAGGTACTCATGGAATCTCTGTCGCTACGACTGATTTCTGTCATTTGGATTTCGTAGAAGCCAGCATGTCTTCTATGGACTTCATGTTGTGCAGGTAATGGATCATCTACATTCTACATTCTACAAGCTTCCAATGCGCTTGTATTTAAAGATTGGAGCATTTGAAGTGCAATGCTCGTTTCACAAATATCCTAATAGGAATTGGCCATACAATTTTTTTCAGTCGTGAGATTTTATTTTTTGCTTTAATCCATGGGTACTTCCTGTATAGCTGCCGTCTTGGAAGGTTCCCAGTTCGATCCCTTTAATTGATCTTTCGGGCTGCATGTCGAATAATCCTTGAGCAACTCTCTTAACCCCTAACATCCCATGAGCAGGTTGGTACCTTGCAGTGTGAATGTAATGCACATTGTGAATGTAAGCACCTTGGATACATTTGGTGCTATTTAAATGTACTATTTAGGCCTACTGATCATCTGCTCTCACATATACTTTAGCTCTTGAATGTTAAACATTCTCTGCCAATAAAAAGCAGATGCAAATTAGCCCAGACGATATCAAGGGAATCTTGTGGTGGAGACGACGGTAAATAAAAGAGACAGATTGCCGGTGTGTCTCAAAGATGCGCCGAGAGGATGGAAGAATAATCAAAACGTTATTTCAAAAAGGCAATAATTACTAACAAAGGCAGTCTACCGACGCGCCTCAGGCCTGAAACGGCTTCACAGGTACAAGGACATGAATTGCATAAGGTTGCATAAGTCATGTTTCATGACTGATGAAGACCGCAAGGTCAAAACGTTAGTCTTTGTATACTTTAGGCCGTGCTGCTCCAGTCTCTTCTCCTTATGCAGGCAATAATTACTATAAGAACTCAATGATAACCTTGAAACTCACACAACATTCTATGCACATCGGCAATTCGTCCAACTCTCTTCTAAACTATCTGGCATCTGTATATAATATAGAATGTACAATCGCCCTGCACCTGGCTGGAATATCACAGTCCACTTTGTTGTGCCTGTGTCCCAGATGACTGCTGTTATGGTACACAGATACACATACTTGATGTTTCCCCACATCCTACTTGGTGTTTCGGTTCTCAGAAACCGTCCCATCGAATCCATATGACCTGGACCTGCACAGGTCCAGGTCATATGGATCACACGCAACGTTTGAAGCCCCTTGGTTGAGTGCCACCGGGACAGTCAGACAAACAGACACAGGTTACTCCATGAATGATTAATAATAAACAGGGGGAAAAAATATATATATATTTGTAACTATATCAGCATTAAGTATCCAACAAGACATTGGGACCATGGGGTCAGCATCACTGACCCTATATTCTGTTAATTCATCAATTATTTATTATTATTGAGCTGGTTGAGGGCTCAAGTAATGCATTGCAATGTAACAATGCATTCATTCAATACATGTTACAAGATTCTTGTAAAACAAAATGAAAATATCCAACATTAGGATGAGGTAAAGCATAGTACTTAACATCAGCAAGACTGTACATGTCACTAACAAGACTCTGTATGAGGGATTACCATCAAGAACTGCCAGCCAGCAAACTGGTGCTCTGGGAACCAACACATGGGCATCGATCACGAGGACAACCCACGCTAACATACGTGGATGTACTCAAGAGTGATGCAGGAGTGCAAAGTACCAACGAACTGGCCAGATGTATGGAGAACCGAGATGACTGGAAACGACGATGGAGGGCTCGTCTGAGGACGACCTAGAGAGAGAGAGAGAGAGCATAGTAGCATGACAAAGAAAATACATCACATGGATGCACCTGGGACGTATCCTCTGTGATGTATCCTGAGGTCAACAGGGTTTCCGGTTTCGGGTCTACCAACATCATACCCCTCACTCAGGCGACCCAGCCAGGGTGATCAATTCCCGCCTTACGTCCCAGTAGCTACCCTCAATCAGTCCCACTAGGTCAAAACCAAGGCCACACAATCCGTTGGAACTACTCCTGAACTACTCTGCCAGGGCTGGGAGGTACTGTACGCTTCTGGCGCATGGAAGGACTAGGCTCTGTGGGTTGACTCCTGTCCGGGCCCCTCCTACGTCTCCACTCCTGCTCTCACCAGGCCCAGGAACTGTGCGTTGCACCAGAGTCCCAGCACCAGACACTTCATTCAGTTGTGGAACTTGTGGTGGGCAATGGTTCCGCATACTCCACCCGAGCGAGAAGGTGGTGCTGCGGGCTCTGCTTGCTGCTTGAATGGCCCTCCTAAAGGCCTCACCGAGGGTTTGTTGGGCTTCCTCCTCACGGAGGACACAGGCTGGGGCGCTAACCCATACTGCTCAGTCACCCGGTGACCCGGGTGCTGTCTACATTCCGGCTGTCACCCGTCTCTCTGGTGGTCACCAGACTATACCTGATTGTCACATAGTCTATTCCTATGAGTCACTATAAATAGAAGAACTACTGTATAACAAAAAGATAATACATCGCATACGCATACAGTAGCACATTGGCATACAACTGATCAAATCTGTATTTAGTTTTAGAGAGAGAAAAAAATAACATCCCGACATGTCTTTATACTAACTGAGATGTTTTAAAGTGGCCAGCAATTTGTTAAGCAATTCCTGAAACGTGACAGCTTACATGGTAGTGGAATTTGTCCCAATCGTCCAATATGGGGCTTATACCGTCGTTCAAACTAGTAAATCACAGGGTAAATTACACGTGTCTATGAATAAATTTGATGACAGTGAGAGGAGTCATAACTCTAGCATACAGCTTTAGAAAAAATAAAATTATATAAATCTACCGCACCATCCCAACCAGCTCTTCGCTCTGGGTCTTGCAAAAAGGGAAATGATAAATTTATAGTTTCCTTCCATGTATGCGAGAGCTTTGAAGACTGCAGTGAGATGAGGTGCTATGCATAATGCATGAACATGCTTTTGAACGCCATGCTGGCTGAGCAAGAAGTGGCATTATTATATCCTCTGTCTCTGTCCCAGCACCCCGCCCCCCTCTCTGTCTCTCTCATTCTCTCTTCCTCCATCTTGCTCATTCTGTCACTCTACTTTCTTTCAGCCCCCCCCTGTCTCCTATATTGTCTTCCTCCTTGCTTCTGACACTAATAGAAAGGTGTTGGTGGTGTAGTCGGTGGAAGACTCTTCCATTGTGTCTTCATTTAATTAATTAGTGCTTGTGGGTTTTAACAAGCCGCCATTCAGCCGCACAGCCTTGGGTGTAACGAGAAAGGGAGACGTGGCCTTCAGGGGATAAAGGGAGGGAGGGGGGTAAATCTGGAAGTGCCCAAACACAATCACACTTACATGAGTAATTAAGCAGTCATGAAACACGACGTTGCGTGTGTCTACTGCAATATGGATTTGTCTGAGTGTCCATCTACATATAGATGCAGTGTATGCTGTGTATGAATTATAAACCGAGGAGAATACATGGAGTAACATGTTTTAGTTGTGTATCTGTATATACGTACAGTATAACAGTAGGCTATACATAGGCTACCTTTGTATGCTCTACTCAATGTCTGTCTGAGCAGAACCTCTACAGTTTGCGCCCGCGCGTATGTATGTGTGTGCGCGCATCCTCTCGCTTCAGTGTGTTGCCGTACGCTTGATTGACTTCAGTAAGGAACACTTCAAGGTGCTAGATGTGCGTGTCATTCTGTGCCACACAAAGCGGCGCAGCATGCTCCTCCACTAATGAAAGTGGAGCGGAGAATGTTCGTTAACCCATTTTGACCTGACGTCGAAATTTTAAAAATGTCTTTTTTTTTATGTATTTTTTTCTGAAAAACCTCATGTTTCTATATCGGTGGTTCTCAATATTTCATGTCAAGGACCCTCAAACATATATGAAATTGGCCGCTGACCCCCATCTGAAAATGTGTTTCAGGGACCACCTCCCAGAAGTAAAGATTTGAGTTAAAAACGTTCGCTCTGAAAGAGTATAATATATTCAAAGATTTGTGCCACATTTTCACGATTTTTCAAAAATAGCAGACCTACGTACAAGCTCGTAGCGTGCCACTCGGTGGTGTGCTATGAGCTTGTAGATCTGCTATTTTTCAATAGCTAAATCATAACATAATGTTTACAACACCAAATGGGGTTCCCGCCCAAAATGGCTTAATTACCCCGCTGCCCACGTCATATCAATGCCACAAGCCCCTTTTACCCAATAGGAGCTTTTACCTCCCTCCAGCCCAGGCTCTGCTGATTTCCTGGAAGCCCACTGACATATTTGTGTCTCCACAGCTCACGCGTGCATGGTCCCTCTGTTGTTGTTGCTGCAAGGTTTAACGATGGAATTCATTGTGTATGGTTCTGTTTGTTTTTTGAAGGTTTCTTAAAAGCCACTGTGTTCTCTTTCAACAGAACATTGCACACATCAATGACATAGTGAAGCAAGTGCTGCTAATCTTCCCACATTTCTGTCTGGGAAGAGGGCTCATCGACATGGCCAAGAACCAGGCCATGGCCACACTGTTCGCGGGTTTTGGTAAGATCCTCCCACCTCCATCACAGCGCAACATGAGCGAAATGCGGCGGGACAATGTGTTAGTCCACCTCGCTGTCCAATTTCAATCAATTCAAACTTTATTCAAGACACTCACAGGGGGGTCCATAGGGTGGAACACATAAAACACAAAAGTAGACAAACTATAAATAAACAAAGCATAAACAAACAAACAAACAGGGGGGACTTATCTCTGTACATACAGGCTAGAACGCCAGGTTCAAGTTGGGCTGTCGTGTTAAAATACTTTGCAATGCGTTGCAAATTACGGCAGTATTGAGGTCTGATTTAAATCCACCTCGTTTCAAACACGCCAACGTAACTAGATCTCCCTTGGCATGTGTTTTGTTTTGATCTGTCTTTCCCATTGCCCATGTCATATTACGCCTTCTCAACTCTTTGCTGTACTCCAGTGAAGCACAGATGGAAAAAATATATAATCCGAAGAACAAAAATCTGTGTTTGATCAATGAAGTCTCTGTTTACATTTTTGCATTTCGCATTTGGTACTAGACAATGATGGCTTCAATATCTTTAACGCCAACGGAGAGCAGCCTTTGGGACATCGCTGTAATTATCATATGAAATATTTCTCTTGAAAAGATGCATTGGTGTGAACTGAAGCAATGAGTTATTCATTCAGAAGTGGCATTTTGAAACTTAAAGCGGACATTTTAAATGGCGTTTGGCGTGCACCAGCTGTTCTGTTACCATAGAGCCCCGTTAGAGCCCCACACTCCCCACACCCAGCACTCTCAAGCAGACAGAGCTAAAAGTGACCATAGACTACTGAAGTCCTGATGTAAATGCCACTAGATGGCGCTATTCCCCTGGTTTGTATTTTTGTTTTTGTATCTAATAGTGGTGATTTTAGATCGCCTCATATAAGGATTGTGTTAGAAAAAATAAACAAATCACCCTGGCAATTTTACAAATAATTGTTTTATTATATTTGTTTTTGTATAATATTGCAATAACAATGTGCGGCTGTCACAAAATCCCTTGGCACACCAGTGTGCCTTGGAACACTTCATGTTCTCTACTGTGAGCTTTGCTCGTATTACGTACACCCTTAAAAGACACTCAAAGCTCATTCCTCCCCATTAAACCGACCCCATGCCATCTCATTATGAAGAAGCGGCATTGACTCCCTCTGGAAAGAGGCACATTTGACCGGAAACAAGCCTCTCAGCCTTCCTCTGCAGTGTTAAATATAGACCGCGAGGTGAGTGATGTGAGGTGAACGTGTGGGATCAAGAGGAAGAGAGACACATGAAAAGAGGCAAGAGAAAGAGAGAAGTCTTATCTGTGGAGAGAGATGTAGCAGGAAATAGCGGTTTTTAAGGCATAATTTGCAGTGTAGCAGCGGAGGGCATGAAGAGAAAAGCAATTGCAACATGAGGGGCTATTTACCGGGAGAGCTAGACTGAAAGCACTTTCATCTTCCCTGTTTGCTCACCCTTAGCTCTAGGGCTGTAGAGACTGAAACACATGCAGACACAAGGCCTCGAGGAAGTCAGGCAGAGTTTAACTTACATGTTCATTATCTTATAAAAGACTTCAGCACCGAATTTGCAGGTTTTCTAAGCCTTTCCTTCAGATGCCATAGTTGACAGCAATTTGTGGCATTTCTAAACGGTGTCGACAAAGTGGCGTGTGCGTGCGTGTGCGTGCGCGTGTGTGTGTGTGTGTGTGTGTGTGTGTGTGTGTGTGTGTGTGTGTGTGTGTGTGTGTGTGTGTGTGTGTGTGTGTGTGTGTGTGTGTGTGTGTGTGTGTGTGTGTGTGTGTGTGTGTGTGTGTGTGTGTGTGTGTGTGCGTGTGCGTGTGTGCGTGTGTGTGCGTGTACATCCTTCTGTCCTTTATGATGCGGTTACGTCTTCCTTTTCCCCTTCTAGGGTTGCAATTATTTGTGCACAATATAGTTATATAGTAGATCTGCCATCTATGCACAATTTGTATATAAAATCCATTATTTTTGTTAATAATAGATTGAATCAATTTGTTTGATTAACTGTTGCACACCTACTTCCCTCCTCCCGTCCCAGGGGAAGACCGTTTTGAGGATCCGCTCAGCTGGGAGATGGTCGGGAAGAACCTGTGTGCCATGTCTATCCAGGGGGCCGTCATGTTTGCTGTCACCCTGCTCATCCAGTATAAATTCTTCTGCAAACCCAGGTTTGAGCCCTCCGACACCCAGTCACTCACCGGGGGCTGTCTGCGAAGTTGTGCACAGCCATGACATTGAAATATCATAGTTTGTAAACTGACATCCGTCTGTGGACAGAATGGCTGGAGTGACGTACTGTGACAGGTCACTGTCGCTGGCTGAAAAGAGGGTTTCCTTGCAGCGCCCAAACGTCATTGTAGGTGCTAAACACACAGACGTCAAGCAGACACATGAGCTGTATGGGTACAGTGGTTCTCTAACTTTTTAATTTCAAACCTAACTAGAGTTTGATGCCTGTTCCTGCTCTGCTTCAAATTGACTGTTATGTTAAAGTGACGCCAAGAGAGTTAAGACTTAGTGGCACGGTGGCACAGTCGGTAGTGCTGTCGCCTCACAGCTAGAAGGTCCTGGGTTTGATTCCCCGCTGTGGGAGCTGGGGGCTTGTTCTCTCCTCCGCTCATACCCGAGGCGTGGTTGGCGAAATGGCCTTTCTGTGTGGAGTCTGCATGTTCTCCCCGTGTCCCCTACAGTAGGTACCCTCACAAAAAAACATGCAGTAATCCTGGTCTCTAAACTACCTCTCCCTGGCCACTGGAACTGGTCGGAATAACGTGTTCTTTCCGGCCGGGGAAACTCCCCCCTGTCAGGTGAAAAGAAGTAGCTTGGACTCCTCATGCATAGAAGGAAGCATGAGGTCAGTCCGCTGCCCCCCCCCAGGTTGGCAGAGGAAGTGTAGCGCCCAGGACTACATTAGATAATTGACACTGGGTGAAAAAATGGGTGCAAAATCGTGGGGTAAAAATTATAGGAAAAAAAAAAGAGTTGAGACTTTTTAATCACAGAATTACAGAAGGGTTCAATTTGTTCCTATTTTTCTCCAACTCTCCTTCCTTTTCCAACATCACTTCACTGCCTTGTCCTTGAATCTCCATTTCATATCCCTCTCACTCACTCGCTCTCTCTCTCTCATTCTGCAGTAAAGCTTAGATATTTCCATCCATATTTCCACATTGGTTTGTTTCAATGCGAGGAAGATGTATTGTTTCTCCCCCATTCCACCAGTAATGAATATTCATTATCCATATCACATCTGTTGCACCGCAATGCCGCAACCATGTTAGGCAAATGTCATCCAGTCTCCTTCTATCCCCATTGTTTACCTACTTAGAAACTGAGGTTGTTATGGCAACTAAGCTCTGTGTTTCCTTTGACTTATTGGGGAACATCACGGAGTGCCCCATTGAGCCACAGACCGTGTCCTTTTAGCCACGCAATTTTTGCAATACTCCAAATGCCGGTGAAATGTCAAAAATGTCATCAACCTTGATTTCCCAGGCTTGTTGCGAGGGTTTCAACATCCGCGGAGGAGGAGGATGTCGATGTGAGTCGGGAACGTGATCGAGTGCACCAAGGCAAGTCCCAGAGTGATCTCCTGCGGCTCATGGATCTCTCCAAGGTATTGCTTAATACATTTTGCAGTGACAACACCGTGTCAGTTATATTGAACGTGGAAAAGCACAATAAAGCACGCACACACACTCACTGAAAACCAGGTGCCGGGCCGAGGTTAGAATAATAGAGATTATCTTTTTATATTGAACGCATCGCTCCAGTTTTTTGCGCCTCTTGATCGTGTCCTAGCCCTGGTCCATGCAGACAGTGTTAGCGAGTTCTCTCTAACGGTCCCTGCCAGGCGCTCCTCTGTTACATAGAAAATTCCACTGCCGTGCGAGGTCTCTGACTTCAGTAAAAATAAGCAAAGCTACTTTGCTACTCACACGAAAACAAAGGCAGTTTTGTGTTGTCGACTTGTCTATTCACCAGGGTGTGAAGCCTCTCGGGACCCCACCTTCTCTGTATAATAAACTTTTTGGGCAGACAATTAAATATGTCTGCCAGACATATTTTATTTAGGTTCAAGGACTTCAGTGTTTTGTACCATACACTATTGTATGAGTACAGAACAAAGAATGTTTGCTTTCGCCATCTTTGTTGAAGAAGAGTCTGGGCAATTAAGATTTAGTCTTACTAGAAGTACTAAAAGTTTCTCAATCTTATATTTAGATTTAGATTTATACATTGACCAGATCTGTAGATCGCACTCTAAATAAAATAAAATATAAAATTTTCTGCCCAAAATTCATACTCAGAAATAAGGACAATTCATTTGGTCGACTCATAATCCACCTCTCCAAATTTAACAAGGGTGGAGATAATTCATAATTCTAATACAGGGAATGCTATCTGTCTTCTTTCCGCTGCTAATTACAGCATGCCCGTAGCAAATTTTCCACCGTAGCTGCGTTGTGCACCTTTCTCACAAAATGCCACCTCAATATGGGAGCAGGGATAATATAATTGAGCAGACAGATGCTCACACATGGACTGAAATGTACTCACACCGCATATCTAGACTCACCACTAATTAGTTTGTGTTGTGCTAATTTACAGTGTCAAAAGCTCTGACAGAAGGTGCTGGTTTCACACGTTGAACTGTGGAAAACGGAACTTTACGGCAGAGTTTGGTTCTAGTTACGTAAGCGGAGAAGGTGCCAACTATTTCCTCAACTCATTTTTTCCTAAAATATTTATCCCATGATTTAATAACCCACCGGTGCCAATTGCCTAAGCTGTAATCCTGGGCGCTACTCTATAATATATAGGCTCTATATAATATTTCCACAACAGGCCGTTGTGGAAATATTGAAGCAGAGGTTCGTCGTTCGTCATTTGTGGGATTAGCACATGGACAGACGGACACACGGATGGACACACGGATGGAGTGCAAAACATACTCTCCCCATGCTTTCGGCTGGTGGAGACAAAAAGGAAACGTGACCAGACAGCAACAATATAACATAACTCAATGGTGCTGGAAGCTAACAAAGCTACTTTTGAGAACTGTGTAGAGCACTGTATACAAAATTATTATATTATATAATAATTTATATTATTATATAATTACACAGGTTGTTTTAGTGCAAGCTATCCACGAACTGCATTTAGAACAAAGAACTTTTGTGTGAATACATTCAAGTTTAATTATATTTATCTGTGAAGAGATACAGAGATGGAGCCAACAGTTGATTATAAACAGCAGATGTTTGGCAGGAAGGCATTACTGTGCCCTCGCCAACTCCCCTACAGCTGTGTCCCATTCGGGTTGGGGGTACATATAACGCATAGATCAACGAGCGCATGGCTTTGGCGGCCATGCATCACAGGCCGGGCCTGTCATAAATCTGAGCATGTCTTCGAAGCAATCGACAGGCCATCCATCATGCGCCCGATTCCTGCCCCTCCTCCTTCCTTCTCTTCATTATCTTGCACAGGAATGTGTCTCTGCCTGTGCCCCAAATGCTAGCCTCTGGTTAGCGGCTGTGTCCGCGTTAGCGGAGTAATCGATGTGGAGTGAAATAGCGGTCCCATCCGCCTGTTAGTGTTTGAAAAGCCCAACACTGTCAGCTTGACCTTCCAGTCGCTCACTAAGTTGACAGAGAAAAGTTTTATGAAACAACTCTGACAGCTGTTTGTATTTAGACAACCTGTGAGTGATGAGTGGCATCTCGCTGTCTGTCTGTCAGATTGCATGTAGAGCTAATGGCACCATTTGAAAGATGGTGCAAGTCCTTTGATTTCCTCTGATGTTTATAAGTGGTTGAGAGCCAACACTCATCTTTTCGTTGAGTCACAACTCGCTTAGATCTCGCTCATTTTAAACGTTTCAAAGTGTTATGTAATCTACGAAATTCAAGCTTTAATTTGGTATATAGATCGCGTGTGTCTGTACGAAACGGTATGCGAAAGGGAAAGTTTGGGAAATCGCCGGATTAAACCCCATTTGCTGCGCTATGGGTTGATGAAACTGAACGAGCAAATGGAATTGCGCACAATGCCTGGCACAAGCCAAATAACTTATTTGACTAGACAATTATATAAACACAATGGACACAAGGAAGTGACAGGAGAATAAGGAGAGATGAAGCAGCAGCCTGAATCTCCATTCACTCTCGCATCTCTATACCAAACTCATTTGGTATTACAGTTTACGGGTGCTTTTAAACTCATCTATGCGCCTTCCCAAATGTGTGTGATCAAAATAGCAATTTTTGGGAAAGCGTTTAGGGACAGAGCAAGCTCCTATACACGTAATTTCCGGGCAGCGGCTGACTTGCGGGCAGCGTTGCGGGTAATGGCAGTGATGAAAATAGAGCCCTCATTCATTATTGATGTTTTAGTCTCCTCCGGCCTCCTCCTAGAGGATGTTCTTGTCCAAAGAATTATTAAAAATAAATGAAACCAGTTAATGAAAAAGCATGGCCCCCTCACGTATTAGAAGGACAATATCCGTCACCAGAAAAAAAGGTTGGGTGTTTTTGATGAATCTATCATGGTTAAAATAGAGTTTGAAGTTATGGGTTTGTATATGAAGGGGGCGGTGCAGCTAAAATGAATATCAAATACCTCATTACTGAATCAAGTACTGTCCGGGTGTTCACATAAGACATAAGGTTGTTTTTAAGGTGAAATATCCCTTTAACCTCATTCCTGGGCAGCTCAACAATGATTGGTCAACCTGTACTGAACCGGGATGAAATTCTGAATTGCTTTTGAAACAGGACAGGCCTTTTTCAATGTTTATTCAGCCCATCAGAGTACAAAAGGTCAGACTGAAGAGGTCTTTTGTCCATCAGTCGACTCTGAGGCTTAATCAGGATTTTGGCCAGGACTAGACTGAGCTGTGGACATTGCTCTCTGCCCTTATGTTGATAACTGTATTTTCTTTTTTTGTCCTGTGTTCTGTCAAATGTGTGTATATGTGTTGCATACAAGGCCGCTGGGTCGCAAAAATAAAGTACTACCGGTATATCATATCAAAAACACAGTTTGACCATAATGGGCACTACCCCCAACCATGTGGACTGACCAAAATGGACCCCATTCATTTTATGATAGCCTTCTCTTTTGAGAGGCTGCTCTCAGGACAGTAGACGGGGGAAACAAAATCTTGCCACTCACTGAAAAGTGAAAACATAAAGTGGAGACCGGAGGCAGGTGGCCACGCACTTCTTATTTGAAAAGAGTCTAGAAGGTACAGTACTGTATGATCCGGATGCTTTAGAGTCACCGTACAGTACAAAAGTAACTTTTTAAGGGCCAGTTTCATCACATTCATTTCTGGTCCAGCCTCGATCTGATCTCTTTCTCTTAGACATTATTCTTATACAACTGAGTTGTGTGGATGCTTTTATTCAAAGCACCGTAAAGTCACCCGAGTGCACATATTTTAAGCGCGGCTGACTCCAATGGGAATTGGATCTCTACAATGTTGTCATGCTCTTCCCATTCAGCGAGCACTCTGCTTCTCCTGGAGTCTCGACGCCCGGCCGTGTAATGTGTGATCTCCAGCAGCAGGACTGTATTGTTTGCATGGTTGGTTAGTACAGCGTCACACTCAGCTGTCTCGTCGGATTAAATGTCACCCCACTTATCACGACAGCCATTATTGCAGTGTTCTGTTGAATCATCCAGACTGCTCAGGTCGTCTGGGATAGGCGTGCTTTCTGAACCTAGAGTCGTGGAGAAACTGTTTTTATGCACCACATATCTGGAACAAACTCCCAGAATACTGCAGGTCTGCTTAAACTCTAAGTTCTAAAGCTAAAGTCAATAATGTTTGCCACTGTCTTTTAATAGACTTATTTTTATTACGGGGCAGGAGGGTGAAGAAAATCTTCTTCACTCTATTTGTATTTTTCCATTTTATTTTGGGATAGATTGTTCAAGGTATATCGATCTACAGTATCTGTCGTTCTGTCTGTCTGTCTGTATTATAGAAATAAACTTGCCTTGCCTTACAGTCCACACGGAAATTATCCATTCATTGACTATTTGGATAATGGACCTTTACTACATTATCACATAGTTAATACAAATAGTATATAGTACACACTCAAAGTGTTATGTCCTGAACACACCAAGCCATGGTGAGAGAAGGATGGTTCTGTGCTTTGCTTTTGCTTTTAGCAAATGCATTAGGCATGCTAGCTACACAATGAATGGATAATATCATTGATTTCCAGGCCTGAAGTGGCATTGCTAAATGTATTTAATGAGAAGTTCAATACAACTGCTAACACATTTTAAATTGAGAGTAAACTAATGTCACTTCACTATTCCAATGCTTTGTTACACCTCCTTATTGAAATGTGAAGGGAACTTGGCAAAGTTCAACAATGATTAAGAAAATAATCGCAGAATGCCTGAACAAGCAAGGTGGTTGCTATGCAACATTTAGTCTCATTTGCAATGGTCTGTCTCCCTTTGCTGTTTCTGATACTGGCAAAGAAATGTGACAAATGCCATGATGCTCTGTGAAGATTTAAAACTACACCCTTTTTTTCCTGACACCAGTCATCAAAGCATTTCGATGCCGTCGGGCAGAAACCTTGTATCTCTATATTTAAACTTTCTGTGTTTTGTATTGTATTTCCAATGCAGGGCTTTCCGAATTTAGTCTATGGACTTTTAATGTTTGTTTAGAGTCTAATTATAATTTCCCCGTCCCCAGCCAAGTCTATGGACTTTAACTCATTACTCAGTGACGTACGTAGGCTGCTTTGGCATTGTAAGGTTGGATCATTAGCTCCAACAGCTTTCACCAACCTATTTTATAAGATGGCTTATACCTACGTTTGATATTGGATGGAGCCCGCACACCACAGGTACAAGAAAGATGTTCTTTGTTGAATCAAAATCAAATGGATCGAAACGTTGTCAGAATTTTCAATAAAGAACGTCTTTCTTGTACCTGTGGTGTGCGGGCTCCATCCAATACCTACTGAAGTTTCTTTAGCCCAACACCCAGCCTGTCGATGTCCGCCCTTATACCTACCTAGAGCTAGTTCGACTGTTGAAAGGCCTGTGATTCATCCGTCTAGCCTTTCTTTTTGCATCACATTGTTTGAGTGCAACAATGATATAAAAACGGTCACATCCATGCAGCGACAAGGACCATGTCTTGCTCTCTGTGATGAAACCACTTTGCAATGGTCTTTAATCATCCTCCAAAGCTCTAGGGGTATTATGCCAGGTATGCCATAGTTTTGCCAAGAAATGTTTTGAATCGTCCTCGGTTCTAAATGGGTCAATTCATTAGTAGCAGCAACTAACTAATGCATTATAATCTGCTTATAACACTGTATAATTTTAATTGAATATCGACAGTATATAGAAATATATACACACTATAAACCCCATTAGTGGGTAGTAGCAAAGTACATTTACTTGACTCGTTGTGACGACCCGCCTCCCTCAATCTTGGTGGGCTTTCTCCATGGGGGGAGGAGTGTGACGGCCAGAGTCACTTAGTGGCCGTCACATTCCTCCCCCCATGGAGAGAGCCCACCAAGATTGAGGGAGGCGGGTCGTCACAACGTGACTACTGTACTTAAGTACATATTTTTTGTTTGTTCTTTACTTGAGTATTTTCTTGAACTTTTAGTCCTCTGCATTTCAAAGATGAAAATTGTTCTTTTGATTTCACTACATTTATAATGAAGCTCGTCAGTAGTGCTGATGTACATAATACTTATACTCAGTAGCCAATACTCAAGAATACTCAATGCTACTGTACGCCACTGCCTGCAAGTTTGAATAATTTGACCACGCTGATAATTCTCACCTGTTCGCTCTCAAGACATGTTCAGCTCATTGGGATACCTGTCACAGTCACAGTAAGGGTTCAGGCTAATTGACAATCTTGTGAACATTCAGGTTCATATTTCTTGACTGCCTGCGAGCTTGGCCTTTCTTCCTGCTCCCGAGAAGAGTTACATCAGATGGGAATAGCATATCTACAAGCTTGTAGATGGGCTATTTGCTAAATTATTCTTGCCCACATCATCAAAGAGTTTGATGCTCAATTTACTTTGCTATAAAGTGGGCTCCTCAACCCTGCTTGGACTAGTTCCATCCATCTAGTCTAGTGCCAAGAAGGTGTCTTCATTGCAAATGAATAAAGCTGACCTTCCATCACCAGGAGCAGAAGGCCCATGCAGAAAGAAAGAAAGGCCAAGCTTTGTCAAGAAGTGTCATGTTCTGAGGTGGGAATGTTCACAGGTCTGAACAATTGCTGTGAACTAGTATGACAGGCAGGAAGCAATCCTGAGGTGACTTAGTCTAGTTTTCTGTATGTCACAGGCTTTCAACGGCAACATCCAGTAGGTCCTGCATAAAGTGTCGAGAAACACACTAAAAAATAACATATTTCCAATAAAATATCTTTCACATACAGTGATTAAGAATGTTGCTACATGAATAGAACAACATTGTTGTTGGGGTGTATGCATACAGTACGTCACACTGCAATCACCAATTCATTCAAGTGAAATATAAACACGGCCATTACTCTTTTCCCCTCCTGCCCGCGTATCTCCCATAATTCCTTCCCATCTGCCTTTCTCTTACAAAGTATACCTCCCAGATTAACTATCCTTCCTCTCCATTACATTCTCTCTCTCTCTCTCTTTGGCCACCTGCTCTCTCTACCTCTCACCTCGTTCCTGCTGCGGTGGACTATATCACTCCATTCTCACGGCCATCCCATCCCCTCTGCTATCTTTGCAGACTGTGTGCACTCAAATGCCTCTCTCTTTCTCTTTCCCTGGCTCTCTCTCTCTCTTATCATTTGTGGCCAACAGGCTCGTTGATTAGTCTCATGCTCTGCTCCATGTAGGTGTATCCTGGAAAGAAGACCCCTGCTGTGGACAGGATATGTGTGGGCGTACCGGCAGCAGAGGTGAGCTGAAAACCTCCGGAAATGAACATGCGCGCTCACACTGTTACTGGCCAGTGCCAATAAATACCACACAGTTGTATTATCCACTCTAGCATTTGAAAATCATCCAATGCAAATAGACAAGAGCAATTTCTTCATATCAGTACATCTTGATTACAGGGACAATGTGTAACGATTTACGTACATTTGGACAAAATCAATAGGAGTAGTATTAAAAAATGTGTTTAGTAGAAAATGCAAAATGGCGAAAGCATGCACTCGCGCGCGCGCACGCGCACGCGCGCGCGCGCGCGCACGCACGCACGCACGCACGCACGCACGCACGCACGCACGCACGCACGCACGCACGCACACACACACACACACACACACACACACACACACACACACACACACACACACACACACACACACACACACACACACACACACACACACACACACACACACACACACACACACACACACACACACACACACACACACACACACACACACACACACACACACACACACACACACACACACACACACACACACACACACACACACACACACACACACACACACATTTTAACCATTTATTTATGTCCACACACAGGATATACATACAAGGACACCCTAACAACCAGTCTGTGCGTATGCCCTATGCTGCCAAATATAAAGACAAATAGTCTGCACCTATAGCCCAGCTCTGAGATGTTATGTAGGAGTCAGTGGTTGGTATTTTATGACCTTGGTTATAAAGGCTTCCGCTATGATCAAAGGTGAAGGCTGTCTCTAATACAGACACTTCTCTGGTCTCTTCATCAACCACGACAATATCTGGTGTATTAGCTGTCACAGATGTAAAGTATCTGCGTTATCACAGAGTTGGAACATGGATGGAATGACCCTGGAATTTTTGTACATTTTTACTGAAGATGCGTGATATGTCCTTTGCTATATGAGTTCCACTATTCTATCATGGCATGCTATGTACATTCCTTTGTATGCCGTTCAAGATGTGTGACAGTGTTTCAGGGATCTGTTCTGTGGTGTGGTGCAAGCAATGAGGGACCTGAGTGTTGAGGAACCAGATGGAAAGATTGAGTATGGTGGGAAGGACTTGTTCTGGCTTTAACTGAATGTGATAATGGCCTCCATCATTGTGAATGAATGAATGTGTCCCTATCATTTCTCATCATCACACATCTATACAGCATGGCTGTATAGCCATACCCCATGCAGGCATCTTTCCATTCAAAGTCAAACATGCTCTGAGTCACCGACATCATGCGACATGCACATGCTTTGTGGTGCTCCCCGCCCATATCCTGCCCTGCCCTGTTTAACCAAAAGCCCAGTGTAAATGCCAGTGGAATAATGTGATTCACAGGACCCTGCTGATCACACACACACACTGCATTTTCATGCATTATTTACGTGCAGCTTGATCCTCTGCTGGTGCATTCACAAGCCCAGGTCACCAACCGGTACGGATCAATGAATGACCCAAATCAAATATTTATATTTTTCGGAGAGCCAGAGTTTCTGCGGGCAGGCCAACCGACCACAGGCCTCCATAGAGGCCACTTCCTACAGAGTGCCCTCCAGGAGGAAGTGGATAAATCAAGCGAAGACAAGGGAGGAGGAAGTCATTTCTGCTGTGACGTGTGTGTGTGTGTGTGTGTGTGTGTGTTTCCTTGTGTACAAAAGTGAATGTCGGTTGTTTTAGGCGTTGACTGCCATGGCAAATTGAAACAATATTGTAACGCTCATATAACAGTGTACCGACGTTCATGTCGAGGAACGCCAAATTGATACACGTATGATTAGATTCAGTACAGAACTCTACAACGGTCTACTGTACAGTAGCTGAGATATCAGTGGAGAGAGTCAAACCGAACAGTCATTCTCATGTTGTCAGTTCTAGCCTTATGGTTAAATTAAACCCATTCACATTTAGCTGGGGACCACCTGGAAACACCTCAGGGACCCCTGGGGGGGTCCCCGGACCGCAATTGTGGAACCGCTGGTGTAAATGATATCACAGCCCAAGACGATGTAGAGAGAGGAACCACAGCACAGCACACTGATTATCATTCAGCTCCAAGAAGTCTGCTAAATCTTTACATTGTAATTGTGTTAAAAAAAAGACTTGCAGACCAATTAAAAGTGCCATTATGTGTAACAAAGCACCAAGAACCCTTTGCTATAATCACTGTGTTCCTATAGGAAACCCTTGTGTTTGCAGTGGGAGACTCATGGTCTTCTGTGTGTTCCTAATGAGGATTCCCTGTGGTCTCCTCTAGTGTTTTGGCTTGCTTGGAATCAATGGGGCTGGGAAAACCACCACCTTCAAGATGCTGACAGGAGACATCCCGGTCTCCGGTGGCGAGGCCTTCCTAAATGGATACAGGTGAGGCACTAACTTCCCCTAGCCCAGCAAACCAGCAATCATAATTAGCCACCCAAGATGGCTGCTCACATGAGGATAGAGCCGAGGGAATGTATTCATTTATTTATATATTTTGGTATCACTTGCTTTCTCAGCAACTCTTGTACCTCATGTCAGTGTTTTCTGATTCTGTCCTTTTCTTCTTCTTCTGGGGATCATTCTTAGTTTTTCTCAACCAGGATATATCTCTGAATTTCCACATTTCTGAGAGGTACCATTTTTTTCATAACTGTGTTACTTTATTTTTAGGGATGAAAAAAACATTTTAGCCATGCATCAGTATGAAACACAAGTAGCCATTGGCGCATGTCCATGGCGGGTTGCTGTTTGTTTTCCGTAGTAATGCTGAGTCGCACCACTGTTAATTGGGCTTTGTGTTCAACAAAGAGATGGAGCTGAGCAGAGCAATGCCTAACATGGTGCTGCTAATTTTGATTAATATGGCCAGCAGAGATCAAAGGAAAAATCTCTTGACACCTTTAGGGGAAAGAAAGACGGAGACGCCAGAAAAACAGACGAGAGTATACGCCCACTCAAATTTTCAGCTCATACTTGGTGGTGTACAAAGAACAGGGGAATGATTTTGTCTTCACTTCACACTTTTCATCCTTAATTATGACGGCTTGAAAAGAAGCAGACATTGTGCCATGCATTGTAGGCTCACTAGGCTGCATAGGCTACCTCCTACTAGCATACAGTAGTAGTCGCGATCTCTGACCACAGAAGTATGTTTTTTTTTACCTATCAGAGTTAAGCTGACATGACTGACGTGTTGCGTGCAACAAAGCAAAGCTTGTGTTAACAGCTGGACAGTTCTAATGACAACAGGCAAAACAAGGCACAAGCAAACAATTGTTTTAATCCTCCTATGCTGTACATTAGCATCAAATTAGAACATGAGGGGCATTAGATTATCGAGTGAGTTTAAGGAACTATGGGCTTGAGAGGATTCTCTCACAGAATGATAGGATTGTTTTCTTTAACAAGGTGGAAGCATTCTGTTCCATTATCTAGCGGTATGACTGTTGCTCTAGCTGTTTTCACAGATAAGTTGTTTTATCTGCTACACAGCACAGCCTTATTTATGTTCAAATAAAAACAAGTTAAGCATAACCAGGAAAGAAGAGGAAGCTGGTTATTAGTCGTTTTTGTGATATCTTGTTTGGGACCAAAGTGTATCGACCAATGTTGCCTTGCTTATCTTGTTAGACAGGACGTATAGGGCCTTAGTCCTACTCCTCCTTCCAGCCAACACTCCCCACTGACAGGTAGTTATTGTCTCCAAAGATTGAGCATTGTGTTAGTTCAGCGCCAGGCCATGTAGTGAAACTCCTACGGTAGTTACAGAAATCTATGACAGATACTCGGCTCATGGCTCAACTGAGCAACTTACTACATCACCTGACAACTCAGCTGATTCATGCAGCAATTACTGTCATTCTCACAAGTGTCTTTTTTAAATGGCAGTCTCCTACTACTCTTTCTGCATCCTGACCCTGCGCTGACACTAGCAGCAGTGACTTTGTCAGTGCGTGTCACCAAGTCACTGTGTTGTGTCGCCAAGACTTATTATTGAGCTATGGCTTGGCAGCCGGCTTGTGGGCGTAGGGGCTAACGTACTTTTTAGGATTGATGGCACTGTATCTCACCTATTTAGTACAACCAAAAAGAGTCCCTGGTTTTAAATGAGAAATAGGTCATGTATAGTCGCTCAATATTGATTCATTTCACGAACACAAAAGTTTGTTAACAATATTCCGCCATTTTACTAGCTGTCAAAGTACATTGCATGTTGACTATATATATATATATATACAGTATATATCCAGGCTATGTTCTCAAAACCTTTCCACACCTCCCAGCACATGATATTTCTTTCCTCTACCTTCCTCTTGTAATACTGCCCTCAGCGAGACGGAGCAAGTTCAGTGGCAAAAAGCCCAGCAGAATGAGCAGCTACAGAGGCTGCTCAGTATGCTGCTCTGCTGCTCAGGGTGTTTCAACACAAGGCATGGTATGGTGCTGCTGGCTCACAGCATGCATGGTATGGTGCTGCTGGGTCACAGCATGCATGGTATGGTGCTGCTGGGTCACAGCATGCATGGTATGGTGCTGCTGGGTCACAGCATGCATGGTATGGTGCTGCTGGGTCACAGCATGCATGGTATGGTGCTGCTGGGTCACAGCATGCATGGTATGGTGCTGCTGGGTCACAGCATGCATGGTATGGTGCTGCTGGGTCACAGCATGCATGGTATGGTGCTGCTGGGTCACAGCATGCATGGTATGGTGCTGCTGGGTCACAGCATGCATGGTATGGTGCTGCTGGGTCACAGCATGCATGGTATGGTGCTGCTGGGTCACAGCATGCATGGTATGGTGCTGCTGGGTCACAGCATGCATGGTATGGTGCTGCTGGGTCACAGCATGCATGGTATGGTGCTGCTGGGTCACAGCATGCATGGTATGGTGCTGCTGGGTCACAGCATGCATGGTATGGTGCTGCTGGGTCACAGCATGCATGGTATGGTGCTGCTGGGTCACAGCATGCATGGTATGGTGCTGCTGGGTCACAGCATGCATGGCCTGGCACTGTCCATCGGCGCTGGTGCTGAACCAGGGACGTGCACATACTGTAATAGACATCAAAGGGGGCGTCAGCCCCTGCCCTTTTACCCGTCTGTAAAACAGCTGCCCTCTCCAGACCACGAATGCAGCATTTACTAAATTGGTGAAAGAAATGCAAATGCCACTCCTTTCCATGCCACGCCGGAAGGCAGCATCCAGGAGAATTGCTATATTTTCCCAAGTCTTCTGAACTTGAACACGAACAAAATTTGTATAGAAATCCATGTCCTTCACCGCATCTCCGCTAGCTAGCGAGTGCTGGGTTGCGCCCCGAAAATAGCTGATCTACAAGCTCTCAACGTGTCGTGCTGTGACACGTTGAGAGCTTGTAGATCTGCTATTTTCGCTATTTTTGTCCAAAAGTGCCCTCTACGGGAATTCAGCCCCTGCCTCTCTAACACTCTCTGCACGTCCCTGTGCTGAACCATTGAATAATTGATGCATGTATTGACATGGGCTGTCCTTCCCTTGGTTTGTCCATTGTATCATGACTGGTAACCTGTGTTCTTGTGTGTGTGTGTGTGTGTGTGCGCGTGTGTGTGTTTGTACCACGGAATATGATGATTTGATTGGCTGAGCAGAGAATGTGATTTGTATGATGATAAGAGCGCCCCTCACGTCACACGAGTGGGATTTTTCTGTGTCTGCTTGCTTGGCTCAATAAGTGACGATTTGCGTTTTTGATGAGATATTCAGTAGAATTGCCTCTCGAGAGTGCTCCACTCCCTCTGTGTATATGTGCATCAGTGTGAGAGTTGCACTACTGCTGTTCAAGCTTTTTTTATTTATTATTGTGCATATTCAATAACCTAAGCCTAGTAGTTATTATTCATTTCCCATTTAGGACAGCTAAAACAAGTTTCTTATAACACAATTCTGGAACATTTCACAACAGACACAGAAGATGAAATATGTCTTGATTAGTCTTAATGGTATGACCAGTGTGTGGAAATCCAACCTCCCCCGACACATCAAGATCAGTTTCTTCTCTGCGACCGTGGAGTCCGTCCTCCTCTATGGCTATGAATGCTGGACACTAACACAAGCCCTACAGAAATCGCTGTACGGGTGCTGCTACACCAGAATGTTACGTGTGGTACTGAACATCAACCAGGACAAGCACATCACCAACAAGCGTCTGTACGGGGCATTACCAAGTGTATCAGAGAAGATAGCAATAAGGAGGATGACACTAGCTGGCCACTGCCACAGACACCAAGAACTCCCGGACAAAAAGCTTGTACCGTGGGAACCAACACACGGGCATCAATCGAGAGGACGTCCCACACCTACCTACGTGGACGTACTAAAGAAAGATGTTGGTGCAGAAAGCACAAATGAGCTGGCCAGATGTATGGAGAACCGAGATGACTGGAGACGCCGATGGAGGGCTCGTCTGAGGACGACATAGTCATCGCTGCTCATTTGCGTCAACTTTTTTTTTTTGTCGGCAAGTCATGGTGATGTTGCGAGACGAGACGTGCCATAGGTGTTGCAATGTACCGCGCTGTGTGCTGGTAGAGTGGATAGTTTTGCTACTTTTCCATGACAGTCATACGATGTAGTATAAAATAATATAATAAACATAACATATACAGATGAAATATGGATACAAAGCTCTGCCTGGCATGTGTTGATTGTATCAATTGTTTAACCCACCAATAATTATGAACTTTGGCAAGAAGTGCTTCTAATTGAACATAGCTTTGACATAATGTTTTGTACTATTCTGTTGTAACTCACAGCATACGGACAGAGATGCAGAGAGTCCACCAGAACATGGGATACTGCCCCCAGTTTGACGCCATCAATGACCTGCTCACGGGGCAGGAACACCTGGAGTTCTACGCCAGGTTGCGAGGGGTGCCGGAGAAAGAGGTTGCCATGGTAACCGCTATGTCTTCCCTTCTGCTGTTCACTCACTCTGGGCTATAGTTGAAAACACTCCACTACGGGATAGACGGATTTGCCATTTCATTTCAACCTTTATTTAGTTCTCGGAGAACACACTGAGGGCTGAGACCCTCTTTTTCAGTGGTGCCGAGATTACAACACATCAACAATGTACAATTGGGGGGGGGGGGGGGGGGGGGGGAGACAAAGAAAACAAAACATAGATGAATAAAGTAAATTACTGGTAATAATAAAGGAACATTACATAGTGATCAACTCAATTAAAATATTGATATTTACCAACGTTGATATATCAAGTTGAAAGCGATATAGAGAAGGAAGAGAGCTGTTACTGGATTAGCTAAAGGCCAATATACTTCATCATTCCACCTGTGCCTTATCTTTGCAAGTATATGAAAACAAAATAGATTTGCTGTCTTAATTGGGTTTTCAGGAAGATGGTGAAAATATAAATATAAAAAGTGATCATGAATAACAATATCCTTTTCACACAATGTTTCAACTAAAGAGTCTCAGAGTCGTAGATAAGTTCAACAGCAGAAGCCATAAAAATTGGCATATATGAATATAATAATATGGTGGGAGAGTAGTGCCACTGGGTTACGGCTCTGCATATAATGATGCACTCAGAATCCTGCTCAGAGGCCCCCGCAGTGGACAAGTGCCAGCTAATTGTTTGTAAACGTTGGTGTACAGTACTAGGGCATTAACGAGTTGAGATTTTTACCAGTCGACTTGTCAGACAGTAAAGTCGAAGTTGAGTCATTTTATGACTGACGGACGGGGTGGGGGGACCCAATATCCAATCCTACAGTTTGAATTCTGTACACACACGCACACATGGAGCAAAAATAATACTAAGACTTCTCCTAATTCGACTCGACTTGTGTAAATGAAGTCGATGCATCGTTTTTTTTTAATGAATGCCCTAGATGCTCTTCTCAGGAATCTGATGTACAGTTTTATGATTTGGTGGAATGACTAATGACTTAAAATTGCAAAAGAAAAATTATATTATGTTTCTTGTTATTTTAATTATTGTTGTGTTGTCACCTGTATTGTTTATTATATGGGCCTATTAGAGTCAGAAATTAAGATTGATTCATACAAGCTCTACATTATTCACCAGGCTGTGGTCAGTAACGGAAACATCAAAAGCGAAAGTGCACAGCGCCCACCATAGGCCTCAGACTTGCTGCCAGGGCTTTGATCTCATAGCATCTATTCTAGGGGAACCCGGTTGCATGCATGCCGATAGCGCGACTCTCCTGGCATGCAATCCATGCCCATGTGCCGTTTCGGTTGCCATTTTTTGAGCCATACTGTTCACAGATGTTCTCCAATTTGTGCCAATTCTCCAAGTTATCAGTAAACAAATATGGCAATATGTACAAAATGTGTGTGAGGAACCCAAAGGGCCACCGTTTTCTTTGTTGGTGTTGGCTAAATATGCGATTATTCATATCCTTGGAGAGGTTCCTGCTGGACACTGACAGACACAGTGAGACACAGCGAGACCCAGAACAATCCAAGTTTACAAAGTGCTGTACAGAAGAATAAAACTAAATACACTGTAGCTAAACACAGAGAGAACAACAGCAAACATACAAAGAATACAAAAAACACAAAACATGGACCATGGAAACTCAACCGGGGTGTAGAGGTGGGTCTTTAGGTGGGATTTAAAGGTCTCAATGGAGGGGTCCCAGTTTGACATTGGGGGGGGGTTGTGAATTTATAGATCCATTATTCTTGTCTGCGACACCTGCCTTTGCGTGTCCTCGACAGACAGTACACAGGGCCTGAATACAATCATTCTGTGGGGATGCTGTCCCACCTGTCCTCTGACATCTAAATGCCAGCATTGTGCTCAACCTCTCCGTTGGTCAGCATGCATGTGCGATTGTGCGCCAGTATCGACTAATACTATGACGAGAAATGTTCGTCGACTACCTTTTTTCACTGACAAAAACTAAATAAGAACTAAGCCATGATGACTAAAACTATGACTAAATATACTGACAATGTCGTCAACAAATAAAAACTAGACTAAAATGTTAGGAAGGGACTAGCAAGTGTAAAAACAGTCATTACGACGGCATCAAGGCCCGCCAAAATACATTTTGTTCGACTAAATCAACTGTAGTTTTAGTCGACTTAAATCTTAGACTAACACTAAAACATTCCAGCAGGTGACTAAAATGTGACTAAGACTAAATTGAAATCTATTCAAGAGACTATACGACTAAAACAAAAATCTAAATGTCCTGCCAAAAACAACGCTGATGTGCGTTTCCGTGTTGTGTTTCTTCCCGTCAGGTGGCCGAGTGGGGGATCCAGAAGCTGGGACTGGTCAAATACTCCAGCAAGCCAGCAGGGACCTACAGTGGCGGCAACAAACGCAAGCTGTCTACAGCAATAGCCCTGATTGGCTGTCCTCCTGTAGTCTTCCTGGTGAGATGAAATGTACTGTTGCAATATATACAGTAGATACTGAAAACTTTATTGCAACCCTTACTGTTACTGCGACATACTAGTGTCATGTCCAGGGGGTGTACTTGTACATCAAGCTGCCTCACGCTATACATAAACAGGAGATGGGCTCCTGCCCTATGGGCCTCATGGCTCGGCAAGGCTACTTACTTACTGCTATTGTAAAATACACCAGGACAAATTCTGAAACTGAACTTCAATTTGTATTCGAGAAAGACAAGAAATTGACATGATTTGGGGTTCTTTTTCTTTCCGTGGGCAAAGTATGAAGATTTGAAGGTGCATGCATTTTTGGTAACATATTATACCTTAACAAAAAAGAAAGAAAGTTCTCGATCAAACTACAGCAGATCGGGGACAAATAAAAATTGGTTGTACATTAGAAGGGAGGTGTATTTCTGGGGGTTGCCCTGTATTGCGATTCATTTTTCAGGAAAGACCCCAATCTCCTTTGGAGAAAAATGTAAACCACTTAAACCCTACAGTATATACTTATTTGACTGGGTTCCCCCAGGGCTCTATAATTGTCTCCACCAGGCCGAAGGCATGTGGGGAGAGTATGTTTTGCACTCCGTCCGTCCGTCCGTCCGTGTGTGTGTGTGTGTGTGTCCGTCCGTTAGTAGCTAATCTCGGCCACCGTTAACCCGGTCGATGCCAAATTTTGCACACACACTCCCTGGATGCCAACGATGAACCTCTGCCCCAAACTTTCCAGAACGGCCTGTAATAGCGCCACCAGGAGGCCGCTTTGTGCAAAAAACTTTTTGCACAGTACACCTACAGATTTTGTCCAAACATCACGCAAATTGGTACACAGTCTCTCTACAGCCATTCAACGAAACCGGTCTTTCAGATTTCTCAGACTCCATCCTGATTGGTTAAGATTGCCTTCCAAAGTTCACAGGAGTGATCAGTTTCAAACAAAATGCTGCAAATCATGAACACATCGCGTGATTCCCTTTGAAATTGTGCACCCACATTCCCACTAGGCCGAGGACGAAATGCCACATGAACAATTTCAACTCAGCCTCAAGGTGGCGCTATAACTGGCCGAAAAGTGTTTTTACCTCTAACTGCACGAATCTGTGGATCACTTTGTATGCCAACTCCCTAGAGGCCAAGGAAAAACCTTTGTCTGGAATTGTTCACATCTGCTCTTTATAGCGCCACCAGGAGGCCCACATATGTAAAACACATTTTCTATTATTACTCCTTCAGATTTTATCCAAATTTCACGCAAATCGGTACACATGATCTCCATAGTCATGTGATCAACACAGGTTTGTTTGATTTGTCATATTCCATCCTGATTGGCCATGATTGTCTCCTACAGTTTTCAGGAGTAGCAAATGGCCACAACTCGGCAGCGTCCGATTGCGATGAAACTGTGCACGCATATTCCCACTAGGCTGAGGAAGAATCCTGGTGGAGACCTGTGCCGATTGGCACTTTATCTAGTTGCTCCTCTATCCCTCTACACCACATTTCTTTGCCAAATAAAGCCCACCTGTGAGCTTGTAGATCGGCTATTTTAACACAAGGTTCGCCTCGGGATAGGTACGATGGTGGTTACGTCACGCTAGCGATGTGTCATAATGAGGAACATCTTGAATGACCTAATTTGACCAATAAAATAAGTCCTATTTTCTTGGCCCACTTGTGAAGAAAGCATTTACCGTAATTCTCAGGGCACCGCAAAAGGTGTTGTTGTTAGTACAGACCCTAAATTGCACATTATTTAATTTCATAATCCACTGTCAGAGGCAATTACATTTTCATTTAACCCATTTTGAACTATGAAACCATTTTGACACTATTGAAAAATAGCAAATCTACAAGCTCATAGCGCGCCACCGAGTGGCGTGCTACGAGCTTGTAGGTCTGCTATTTTTTTTATTTATCGTGAAAATATTTATTTCAGAAAACTGGAGGATTTAGAAGATTATTTTTTTAATTTCGAGGTCAGGCCTAAATGGGTTAAAGAACAGCCTCCCCAGTCATGTCATGCTTGGTTCAGTATGTGCGACACACACACACACACCTGCTTCTCGCTTGGTTCTCACTAGCCGTCACACCGAGGTACCGGGGTAATGTGATGTCAGTTTCAGTGTCACTTTCCAGTGTGTGCACTTGCCTAGGGAGTCTTGGCAGCCTTGAGGCACTGTCACATACTGTAGGCTTTGCACGGGGACACACTGGGTATGTCGAAGAAGCAGACGACGCTCCCGTGGGATTTGTTGGCACTCTGCCTGTGGGAAACCCACATGTCTGGGAACAACACAGGCAATGGACTGAGTCCTGTCGCTCTCTAATCGTGCATGGTCAGTCCAGAGGAAACCCACACGGTCCACTGTGTACAGTACGTCTGAGAACACAGCCGTATCCAGTGTTGCGCGCTTGCGTGTATATCTATATATATATATATATTATATATGCTGTAAATCAGTGGAGCTCAAAGTGGCGTTCTCTCTCTCTCTCTCTCCCACTTTTCACCCCCATATGAAGCTGTCTGAATGTACAGCTGCATTACTTTGTGTTGTCCTCAGTGGTGACTGTTAGACGCAGCATTTCAGTCTGTGCACCCATGAGCATTGGGGGTTGAGGGCGATTCGCACATGAAAAGACAGCTAAACTTTGGATGATGGAATACGCTAAAAATACAAGCTGACACGTCGCACATAACAGAGTCCACTGTGTACGCCTGAGAACACAACCGTATCCAATGTAGATCTATCTGTTTATTTGTGTCAACTGGTGTTGAGCGTTGAACTTGAATTGCACGTCAGAAGTTGATCATGAGGTTGCACTGTGACCGCAGGATGAACCGACCACAGGGATGGACCCCAAGGCACGGCGTTTCCTCTGGGACTGCATTCTGAGTATCATCAAAGAGGGACGTTCTGTCATCCTGACATCACACAGGTGACTCATACTGTTATTATGCCTACTTTATATGCCGCCGGCCATACTGTACGTCTGTGACCCGATCTACTGGCTCGATCTGCAAGCTCACAGCGGCTGTGGCCCAGGAGGTAGAGCAGGTCGTCCAATGATCCCTGGGTCGGCGGTTCGATTCCTCCTGTCCACATGTCGAAGTGTCCTTGGGCAAGACACTGAACCCTACATTGCCTCCAATGAGTTGGTCGGTGTGAGCTTGCCACCATTGGTGTGTGAATGTGGGAAGTGAGGACGCTGGTGTCGACTGTTCGCCGCTTCACCTCCCAATGTGAATTGAACCATTGTAAAGCACTTTGAGCACTTGGAAAAGTGCAATTCATTATTAACGTGTCACATTGCACTACGTTGTGATCTTGTAGATCTGCTATTTTCAGCCTGGGACACCGTCTTAGCACATTTATGATCGATGCTTCATACGGTAATGCCTGATTTATACTTGGTCGGGAATTGGTCTGCGAACGTAGCAGAACTACAAAGCTCACATCACGTTGCACCATGATGTGTTGTGGGCTGTGAGTATAAATCACCCTGACAGGTCTTTTGAATTGTCATAGGGGGTGCAGCCAACCAGTTGGAGAATCATTTATTGTCGAGGATAAAATACATTTTGTTCTTATTAGTAAACGGTGCATTTCTATAACACCTTCATCCAAGTCGCGTCATTGTCATTGCCTTTTCCTTTGACGAGTAGAATACAGATTAACCACATGAACCCTAGCATGCCTGGGCATAGACACTAATAGCTGATCTACAAGCGTAATGGTCAAGTTGCGATGTGTTGTGAGCTTTATAGATTGCATATTGTCGGCAAAGAGATTTGGGGCTATATCTTGTGCCACCCCTTAAGCCTTATCCCTAAACTAATTTGCCATTTCTTACTATTTAAAAAAAGCTTTTCAAATAGTTCAAATAGCCGATCTACAAGCTCACAATGTCTCGATGTAGATCAGCTAGTTTAACTATTTTAAAATGTTTTTCAAAATAGTAAAAAATGGCAAATACGTTTAGGGATAAGGGATAAGGGTGGCGCAAGATGGAGCTCTTGGTGTAGATGAAAGTATATATGGTTTTAAATTGTTGATATTCTGTGTGTGCTTTAACTTTTGCTTCACACAATTGATTGTTTATTAACTTTGAAATTAATAGTATTAATTCCAAATGGCTGGCGTTTTCAAATCTGTTGTGCTCATGGCAGTGGGTGTGAATAATCTCTGTGGCTGTTTTGGTTGGAAAATATTATCCTCGTAACATATGTTCCCCTCACGGAGAAACAAATGGCTTTGCTTTCTTGTTGTCTTCAGTGGCGCGGCTGAGTTGCATCCATTCGTCCATGGCCGACCAGGTGGCTGTTTGTCAAATAGCACATTCACCAGGTTTTACAAAGTGATAATCCTAATAGCGCCATTTCTCAGCAAAGCTTCACAGATTCTGCCTTGGCAGAAAAATAAAATAAAGCCTTGTGGTCCATCCTTATGCAGCCTGAAAGAAGAAATACTAAGAACAGATGTTCCCCTTCCTATCCTTTTCTCTAATGACCTTATTTGTCGTCCACTAGTTTTAAGGTGTCGGGGTATTTTATGAGAAGGGGGTTTCTACACACAATCAGTGCAAAGGGGCTTTGCCCTGATGAAGGACGTCTGACTCAAAGCTTGGCATTTTTTATGAAAGGAAACTTTAATAATAAAGTATGATTTGGTCTCTAACTTTATAATGGGCCCAAATGTATATTTTGATGTCAATACTTTTGCAATCATCTGAGGATGTCGTAAAGTACTACATTGTCACCAGACCTGGGCATCAAACTAAAGTACAAAAGCTCATCTCTCCCATCAGGCAGCCGGTTGAAACATCTTAAAGAGATTCTTAAGGATCAATATCGGCCCTATTCAAGAGTAAGACCAGATTCAATCAGATTCTAACCCCTATGGCACGTCAACAAAACCCCAAAGCTACTCCTCACTATTCTCAAAAGGAAAGACGCAAGCTCAATATTATTTATGTCTGTGTGTGTGCACTGAAACACAACAATGTCTCTTTCTGTCTGTCTGGCAGCATGGAGGAGTGTGAAGCGCTGTGCACGCGCATGGCCATCATGGTCAATGGACGCTTCAAGTGCCTCGGGAGCATCCAGCACCTCAAGAACAGGTGAGGATACTTGTTCTACTACACAAAGCACCACTGGACCCACAAGTAATGGAGTAGAAAGGACTAGAGCAGAATCTTAAGAGCCGCTCGAATTGAGATTAATGGAACAGAAATCGACGAAAAGCATCAACATCTCTCTCTCTCTCTCTCTCTTTAGCTCTCTCTTCTCTCTCGCTTACTCACTTGCATCTCTTTCTATGGACATTGAGTCTGCAAATAATGTTTTTGACGCAAATCATCCCCATGGTTACGATGCTGAACTTTAAAGGAGAATATTGGGGATATACACAAACTAAATAGATGAAATGATAAACGTTTGATATTCCTAGAGTATGTTCAGTACAAGCAACTCCACCTCCAACGCCCATTGTTTATATTTTGTTATATATTTTTCTATTTTATTCAAAGTCCATGACAATCCTCCACATACAGTAAGAATATGTACGTAGAATACTATTCTGCCCATGTCATAATATGAGAACATTCGGTGAAAATGATCTACAAGCTCAAATGCAGGCAATCGCAGGTAATGCGATTAATGGTGACCTTAAAAATCATCTATTTTCGATGAAGCGATTTTGAAAAAAGGACCCAAAGTACTGACCCCTGGGGGGCCCTGGAAAATAAAGTATCGAGTTTTGATACACACCTCATTGTATTCATTTCTACAAGCAATGTCAATTTTCAATGTTGACATTTCACGTTTCGATTGAAAAGTGATATAAGTAATCAAAAGGAATGAGGTGCTGGAGCATCACAGACTGTTAAATGGCATTTGTGAGGTGCTATATGGTGACTAGCATTTCGATCTTCATCAGAGGCATGCGGTAATGTTCTACAATTGCATTATTGGAATTCTTTGACATATACATTCCATTTGAATTGGTGCTGTTGCTCTGTGTCTCATCATTTTGCTCGTTGATGTGTGTTGTCCGTTGATGTTAATGAAAAAGTTAATACGTAGGATACGTAAGTGCTGAATTAAGCGCAATATCATATGAGAGGGTGTGCTAATGCAGCCACTACAACCCAAAATGTCCCGAGAAAATCGCTAGCCTGGCTTGGAGAGCAGCGAGACTCAGTCAGCACAGCTGTTTTGTTTTTCATTAGGTGTTCCATCATGCTTCTTTGAAGCACGGCTAGATGTTTGAACCAATCAGATTGCTTCCTCGAAACTACCTGTTGTATAATAATGTATATACATTGCATCCGAATCAGCCTGTGAAATGCTCAAGTAGTGGGACGATAAGCTAAAGTTACATGCACTTTTTGTGTTGTTGTCCACAGTGACATAGATTTTTACACCAGAGATCAATAATGAGGTCAGCCGCACTGCCAGTCAGCCTTTGACTGTGGTTCCGTGGGTTATAGTGCCAGACCACAGCACTATGAAAAATGGCAAAAAAAGATCAACTTTAGTTCAGTGTGTGAAATATGTTCCGTCTCTCTCTCTCTCTCTCTCTCTCTCTCTCTCTCTCTCTCTCTCTCTGCCCATAAACTCTGCCTCCAACATCTCTGTCTTGACTCACAGCCCTAATAGCCTTTGTACATGGCTGTTAATACAGTTTGTCAGGTCTCCATCTAACCTCAACGTCCCCTGACCTTAACTCTTGGCACCTGGGTGCGCTCTCTGATATGTGCCTGACATTTCCAAGACCAGTCCCTTATGCCTGCATGGAGCCCCCCGCGGCAGGTACATTAGCAGCGAGTCCAATCCATTACGTTAGGTACAGTCTGGTGACATTATTACGGCTCTATCGCGTGAGATGGCAAGAGGAAGGACACTGCTCACACACACTCCCACATGCACGTACCACACACACACACACACACACACACACACACGGAGCAGGATAAAGACAGGGAGGGGGCAATCTGGGCGTGGAGAGAAAGATCAATACACCTGGGATGAGGGGCGGAGCAGTCCATTTTTCAAGTTGAGCAGGGGGAACGGGGCATGCTTGGAAAACAGCAAGGAAGGGGGCAGCGGAGTCAAGGGTATTTCCCATCAAGAGCGCTAATGTCATATCATTGGCGAGGGCTTTTAAATAGCTGCAGGGGTGAGAGTATAGGTAGACAGATAGTGTGTGTTTGTGTGTGTGTGTGTGTGTGTGTGTGTGTGTGTGTGTGGGGGGGGGGGGGGGTAGAGATAGTGACCTGGGTGGGGGAGAGTGACCTGGGAAAGAGACGGAGAGAAGGAGAGTGATTGCGCTAACCCTCCCTCCCAGATGTTAGGCTAATTGACAGTTCCTCTGTGTCAATTACATCCTTTCCACAAGGGGAGGAGCGGGCCACGTAAATAATGTATGAACCTGGCTGAAACCATACATTAGGGTAAGAGCCAGAGGTGGGTGTGTGTGTGAGAGAGTGTGTGTGAGTGTGTGTGTGTGAGAGTGTGTGTGTGTGGGGGGTGGCACATGTCCTACTTTAACTCAACATGTGATCAGGCAAAGGGAACCACCCACTTCGATAGAGATGGGAAGAGAGAGGAAGCTATAAGACTGTCCTGATTCTTGGCTCTGGTTTTTTTAGGGGGGGGGGGAGGGGGGGTGTCCTAATTTTAGATCTTGCATGGCCAATTTGCATGGTATTGAAATGCTATCGCTCAGTTCTTTCTACACAGTGGATAATTTCTAATTAAGTGCCCCCATCTCGTCAGCGCTCTGTGTAATTAATGTTTCATGAGGTGTGGGGCTCTGTTAACGACTGAAAAGGCAATTAAGAACTGTCTCCTCTGTTTTCCTTTCCCCTCACTATCCCACCATGTGTGTTTGTGTAACCATGTACCCCCCACATATACAATGTACAGTGGTGGCCAGTGTTGCTTTTGGCAGGACATTTTGATTTTAGTTTTTAGTCATAGTCTCTTAGTTTTCATTTAGTTTCAGTCACATTTTAGTCACCTGGAATGTTTTAGTCTTAGTCTGGTTTTAGTCTAGTTTCTAAATCTACAGCTGATTTAGTTGAATAAAATTTATTTTGGCGGGCCTTGATGCCGTCGTAATGACCGTTTTTACACTTGCTGAAAATAGCCGATCTTCAAGCTCACAACACTTGTGAGCTTGAAGATTTTCAGCATGCAACCAAGTGTAAAAGGATATTTTGTCCACTAGTCCCTTCCTAACATTCTAGTTCTTTATTTGTTGACGAAATTGTCACTATATTTAGTTTTAGTCATCATAGCTTAGTTTTCATTTAGTTTCCATTTAGTTTTCGCCAGTGAAAAAAGGTAGTCGACGAGTTAGTTTTAGTCTACGAAATCTGGTGGCTCTGGAAAACCTCAGACTTTGGGTTGCAAAATCGTGGGATAAAGTGAAACTAGGTTAACATTTAGCAAAACTATAGTCGCAACAGATTTGGTGTAGAGCGAGAAAAGGAAGGGACCAAGCATAGACCCCTGGGGGACCATGGTCAGCAAAGTATATAGGGTTAAAAGTTTCATAAGTATCATTAGATTAAAGACTAACTGAAAATAAAAACACATTTGTTTTTTTCTGTGAGAATTGAATTAAATTGTATTACTATTTCTCTGGATGTGGATAAGATCATTCTTGCCTTTGCTTAAATTAAGCTCCCTCCCTTCTCTTTTGTGATTGGTTGAAAGTCCGGTATAAATGAGTCCTTAATTAGGCATCATAGCAAAGAACATGAAGCCTTCAAGTTTATTAAGCACTTGTCCATGCACATGATAATGCCTGATAATATGGCATAGTTGACTGATGTCATAGATTGTGGATCCCGAGATCCATCTGAGTTTTGTATACTTCTTCATGGCAGGCCCCCCCAGGAAGAAAGACGGGAAGGAGTGCACAGTCCCGCTGTGGGGCCGGTGTTCACATTCCAACCCCAGATTGCTCACGTGTAAAACACCTGGCTGTCTAACGCCCTCCCTCACTGACGACCCACCCTTTCCCCCGAACTGTTCGTCCACTTCTCGTAACCCCACGGTACCTTTATTTATTCCACCGTGGTCTCTCTGCCTTGCCTTCTCTCTCTAGGGTGGCAGGGCCTTTCAGCAAAGTGCTTGTTAGTGCTGCCCCCTGTAGTTCGGTGATGACCCTGTCTTTTATCACCAAGCTATGCCCTTATGCTGCTTTTAACAACCCCACCCTCTGAATATAAATCAGGTCCCAAATGAGCCAAAATAGCCCGTTCAAGCCACACAGGGCGTGTGAGTGAAAAGGAAAACACAGAATTTTATGGAGATGTATGACATCACTGATGTCATAGACTGGTAAATGGTTTATCCAAAGCGCTTTACATAGATTGTGAAATACATTCTATTCACATTCATACAACACTGGTGGAGGATTGCTCATGGACACTTCGACACTAACTCTGGGGGAGTGCGGGATCGAACTGGGAACCTCACGGTTCCCATCCGGCCACTCTACCTCTGATAACAGGTACTGCACAAGTACTGCCTGCGAATGAAGGTGCTGCACTTGTTAGTTAGAATTGATGAAAGTCTGGTGAAGAAGGGGAAAAATGAAGAAGAGGGGTTAAAACCTGTGGCTGTAAATAGTCCTTTACTGTAGTGGTGTGCTGGCCATGAGAGCTCCCAGGTGCTAAGTAAACCCAAATGAAGTGCAGGAACCAATAAAATGCCCCTCTATAACACTGTCAGTTACGAAGGACGCATGTTTGCCGATGCAGGATTTCACGCTGATTGATATCACTCATATCCCCCCCTCGGTTTGCACGCCAAGTAAGCACACACACACCAACCTCAGGTCCCATTTTCTCTTTGCTTAAAGCGAAGAAGATATAAAAGTGGGCTTTAAAGTGCCTTTAATGCATTAAGGTAATGTTGTGAGCGGGCACAGGAGTTTTACAAGAACGGTGTCTAAAAAGTTTGGATCAATCTGCTTGAAGTTGGCCTGACATGGCCAATAAATTGCTACCCATTCACTCAGCATCAGTGCGGCAGGTGTGCTGTTAACTAAGTAGTTCCGAGCCCTTAAGTGCATGTCATCGACGCAGATGGATGGGGGTATAATGCTTCCTGCAGTTTACAATCCATCGCTGATGTTGGTTGTAATTATTACAGCTACAGGGCAAATGCATTGTGGTGTGCTGTTCTTATGACTAGCAGGGATCTACTTGAATAAATGCACAAAAAATTTAAGTATAAACTACAGAATATAGATACATTGTAAGATACACCTACACAACATTTTGAGCTGCGTTGAGGTTAAACAATACTGCACAGTATACTGCTTAGTATAAACAGTTAAATAATATGTGCTCTGCCGCTGCCAACACTCTATTTCAAGTCATCGTTTTTTATATAGCACATTTAAAAACAACAGGAATTGAGTGCTTTTGTTTTGTCAAAAATGACAAAACGTGTTATCCATTATAGACCAATCCATAATCAACTAAATGATTCAAATAAGGCAGTATTTCAAAAATATATATGAAAAAGTTAAACTGCTGTAATAAACAACCCACTGCTGTAATAAACAACCCGCGGCTGTAATAAGCAATTACCTACGGCTGCAATAAGTAACCCACTGCTGTAATAAGCAATTACCTACGGCTGCAATAAGTAACCTACTGCTGTAATAAGCAATTACCTACGGCTGCAATAAGTAACCCACTGCTGTAATAAGCAATTACCTACGGCTGTAATAAGTAACCCACTGCTGTAAATAAGCAATTACCTACGGCTGTAATAAGTAACCCACTGCTGTAATAAGCAATTACCTACGGCTGTAATAAGTAACCGACGAAGCAACCGACGGCTGTAATAAGCAACCCACGGCTGTAATAAGGAACCTATGGCTGCAATAAACAATCTACGTCCGTAATAAGAAACACCATCTCCTTTCTGTACACCTTTCATAGAAAAGGACTCTTTGACAGTCATTGGAACTCCATGTAGAGGTCTACCAACATCGCTTGGTAGCCTCTTTAGTTCGATACCTAGCCTCTTCAAAGGTTCTTACCTCACCATGAGAACATAAAATCATTAAAAAAATCATATAAAAATCATATTAAAAACATATTAAAAAAATCATATATTTTGTAATGATTTTTTAAGATTCTTTTAAGATTTCTTACAGCAGGACATGGTCTCCACTGATCGTCTGCACTCGCAGACATCTAGTTTTAAGATTTGCTTAATTCCACCTCCTGTTTAATCCGCATTTCTTTGTTGACCCTCTTTCTATAGCACACCACCCAATGTGCCCAATCTCCACCAACTTTCACAGAAAAATCCTTCACACGAACGCCATTGCATATAGGCTACTTTTTTAATTGCTTGCCATATTCTACATTTGAAGTTGTTTTATTATATTATAGCGTTTTCAAAACCCTGTTTAATGGAGCTTTTGCCGTTACAGGTGCACAGAACAAACCAACACCATTCAACCCTAACGCTCGTTTTTGGTCAATACAAGCTTTATTCACTGCCCATAACTAAGTGTTTTTCAAATTTTATAATTGATGAATTAATAGCCGGCAGTCAGTGTGATATGTGGGAAACCCACGCACTGATCAGCCTAGATACGGATTGTCTTGTGAGATCCTGCTGTTGGGGAGGGGGACATGACAACTAACCCCTACCTGCCTTAATTTCTCATTAATTAGACGAGCGGCTCTCCAGCTTGATCTAGCCCAGTAAGACCTGGCTGGAACGCATCTGTGTCACTTTAGAGTTTAACCATTATTTTATACTTTAGCTATTGGAAAATAGCAGATCTACAAGCTTGTAGCGCGACACTGCTATTTTTGATAGAAAAAAAATCATAAAACATAATATAAAAGATCATATGAAACATTAAAGAGAATCAGATAAAAATCATAAAACATCATATATTTTTTGATTTCTTTATTGATTTTTTAATCAATAAGCAACCCACGGCTGTAATAAACAACCCACGGCTGTAATAAGCAACCCACGATTGTAAAAAGCAACTTACAGCTGTAATAAGCAACCTACAGCTGTAATAAGCAACCTACGGCTGTAATAAGCAACCTACGGCTGTAATAAGCAACCTACAGCTGTAATAAGCAACCCACGATTGTAAAAAGCAACCTACAGCTGTAATAAGCAACCTACAGCTGTAATAAGCAACCTACAGCTGTAATAAGCAACCTACAGCTGTAATAAGCAACCTACAGCTGTAATAAGCAACCTACAGCTGTAATAAGCAACCTACAGCTGTAATAAGCAACCTACAGCTGTAATAAGCAACCTACAGCTGTAATAAGCAACCTACAGCTGTAATAAGCAACCTACAGCTGTAATAAGCAACCTACAGCTGTAATAAACAACCTACAGCTGTAATAAGCAACCTACAGCTGTAATAAGCAACCTACAGCTGTAATAAGCAACCTACAGCTGTAATAAGCAACCTACAGCTGTAATAAGCAACCTACAGCTGTAATAAGCAACCTACAGCTGTAATAAGCAACCTACAGCTGTAATAAGCAACCTACAGCTGTAATAAGCAACCTACAGCTGTAATAAACAACCTACAGCTGTAATAAGCAACCTACAGCTGTAATAAGCAACCTACAGCTGTAATAAGCAACCTACAGCTGTAATAAGCAACCTACAGCTGTAATAAGCAACCTACAGCTGTAATAAGCAACCCACGATTGTAAAAAACAACCTACAGCTGTAATAAGCAACCTACAGCTGTAATAAGCAACCTACAGCTGTAATAAGCAACCTACGGCTGTAATAAGCAACTTACAGCTGTAATAAGCAACCTACAGCTGTAATAAGCAACCTACAGCTGTAATAAGCAACCTACAGCTGTAATAAGCAACCTACAGCTGTAATAAGCAACCTACAGCTGTAATAAACAACCTACGACGCATATTGATGATGATGATGATATTATGATGATATTATTATCATCATTCCCTTCTCTGAGTCTGGCTGTTTGTTTTAAATTACGCAGAAGCACATCTCCCGTGCCGTGCGGGGGCGAGGATAGGATCGAGGTGGAATAATGAAAATGCAGAGCATAGCCAGGGCATTTTCTGCAGCCTTAGAGACGAAGCACGGTGATCATCGTGATGACCTGATGCAAATTTAGTCCATTTGTTATTTGCTCTTAGGCCGTACATAATGATACATAACATGGTCATAGTCAAGTCGTAAACCACATCTCAAAAGTGCAAGTTGATGAATAAATACTTACAGCAATGAGCATTGGCACAGTATATAATGCACCAAAGAGCTTGTTTGAATCGCTTAACGCAAATATGATATATTATCATATTATATAGAGCTTGTTTAGTTGCGAAACTTGCGAGGACAAAGAGACTGATAACGCTCAATGTGAAAGGTATTGGCTGGGAGAAACTGAGGTAGGGGAATGAGAAAAAGGCTAATTGATCAAGCCTTTTACTGCTGCTGCTGACAAGCAGAATGTGTTACCCATGTTAGCCTCAAACACTTTTGGCCAACAACATACTGGTGTGTTGTTGGCATTTTGTATGTTAGCTGAGTGTGAGAGCCATCAGGTAAAACATAGTTCCTGTTTTCCTGGCTAGACACAAGGAGATCATCACCACAGCCTTGATTGGATGATGAATAAAGCTTGATGAGGGTACGTGGCTCTATCTGGAAATGTTTGATGATGCAGATCTTGCGCCTGCTGTGCAGATGGAAGTTTGTGTAGCTTGTTTCCATTTTGTAAACCCTTGCTAAGCATAATGTAGCCTCAACTTAATGCTCATGATAAAAATAAAAATAAATTTCCCCTACTTGGTCTGTGTCTCATACCAGAGCTGTGGACACTTGAGAAAGACATTATTATATTTAAATTTTGACGTGGGAAAAAAGGCTTTCATTATAGCATGCTAACTTTCCAGGAATAGACGTTGTGATGTGAAGTGACATCCCACGGCTGAATCAGAATGTTGTCTATATAAACCTTTAAATTATATGTATATGTCATATGTCATTATCTACATAACGCATGTAGTATTGGTGGCATGCTGAAACAAATTGCACACAAGTGGCTACATTTGGGTCTTTTATTGTGGCACTTTAACCCATTCTGAACGGGAACCCATTTTGGTGTTAGCATTATGTTATGCTTTAGCTATTGAAAAATAGCAGATCTACAAGCTCATAGCGCGCCCGAGCTTGTAGGTCTGCTATTTTTGAAAAATCGTAGGAAGGACTGACATTTTTAGAATCTGATCTCAGGTCAGAATGGGTTAACTTCAAGCCGTCATGTTGAAACTAAAGGGGTTTGGCCAGCCATGAGGCTCATTCATTCTGCCGCTCGGCACCAGCACAGAGCTTCATGTACTCACTCTCGGCTCCCCCAGGGAGAGTGGAGGCCACATCTCTAATTGCCATTATGGGAGCCTCTGTGCCTCTCAATTCATTGATAGCACTTGCAGGCCCACAATGGACATTTCTATGAGTAAATCTAACATTAGGGAATTAATTAGGCTGAAAACAACGGGTCATAAGAGTGCTAATGACAAAATAACAAGGCACAGAATCGTATTTGGCGCTCACTAGATGTATAGTAGCGTACATACAACCAGGAAATTGTTGAATGCTAATTAGCATGGGAGCTTGTCTTTTCATGAGTGACAAAAGCATTTTGTATCAGAATATTGTTATTCTGGACACAATATATGATATGATGGTGCTCAGTATACTAATAGGTCAGCACCAGAAAGATATTTGGATGCTGTAACACATTTTCCTGCCATCTTTTACTTTAAATAAAATGTTATCTAACATCAGTAAGACGCCCCGAGGGTTATCTAACGTAATAGACTTTGAACAGTGGTATATTTGTTTTGATTATTTGGGGCTATATAAGACAAGTCATTACTTGAGTGTGCATATAGCATTGCAATTAGAACTGAAGATTTATTTTATCATTCATTTTTAAGAGCCTGCCCAGGGACTACAGATGAAATTTAGCATTGGCTAACTCTGGTCCATTTACATTGAGGTGAAACCTGACATGTTGATTAATGAGCTTTGTCCCTGTCAAATAAATAAATAAATAATACGAAGCGGCCCATTATGGCGACCGTGTTGTCTCTGTTCTACAAGCTCCTATATTTTATTTTTTGCTTTTTTTATTTTTATGCATGATTGCAGACAAGAAAACAATGTTTTGGTGCATACGTCCTCTAAAATAACTGAGTTTGAGGTGAAAGGCAAGCGCTATAGGCACTGTAGGCAGTGGAAATTTCCATGCCCCGGGACCCCAAATGACGCTGCCTGGTCCAACAGAGCATTATGTTGCTAGCGTTCCGAGCATTGATGATAAACAAGGTAAAGTGGTCAATGAGGGAAGATGAAGGAGACCAGAAAGGTGTGATTTACATAGGGACCTTCTGGGGTTGGTAGAACGAAATCGCTTTGGCTCTCATGTGCTTGTGCGGTGCACCTGCTCCACCGGCACGCCAAGCCTGGGATCCTCGGAATGGTTAGGAAAATTAGGTTCAATTATACAACAACCTCCTCCCCTTGGTCGCTTCCTGTCTCGTCCCTGCTTCCTACATTACACAACCCTTGTGTTGACATAATGCCGCGACCACACACACACACACACGTCTCTGGAGAGAAGAGGGTATTATTCAGGTAGTCTGCATTGTGCGTGTGTGTGTCTGGTGTGAAACAGGGAGGTGTCTAAACAATGTGAAGGCTATTTTGTAAAATCTATTACATTCTTCCAGCTGGCAGCCTGTGGCCACTGAGATGCAGATGCAAGGTTTTCATGTTGTTAGTCTATATACGCATTCACATGCAACTGCTGTGGATCATACATACTGTATACAGTACATGATGTGATGTGTTTGTTTACCAGAATTTTGAATGTGCAAGCCAATGAGAGTTTGTGCGTGCGTGTGTTTGTGTGTGTGTGTGTGTGTGTGTGCGCGCGCGCGCGTGCATGCGGGCGCTCAGTTCTACAAGAAGCTGACCTAACAGATTGTGTTTTTGTACATCCCTTTTTTCGCGGGTGGGAGGCGCAAAAGTAATATTATAATATATAATATAATATTATCTAATAATATTATTACCCTTGAGTAATTAGTAACATATAACTCTCCTAAGTAATATTGCCCAACAACACTGCCTAATACATAATATACTGCATGCATGCATACTGTACTTAATTGCATATCTTCCTCCTTTTTGAATGTGTGACACAATGTGTCACTCCAGATTTGGCGACGGCTACACGCTGACGGTGAGGGTGGGCGGCTCGCCGCCCGCCTTGGCGCCCGTGGAGGACTTTGTCCAGGGCACCTTCCCAGGCTCCGCCCTGAAGGAGAAACACCACAACACGCTGCAGTACCAGCTCCCGCAGACAGAGGGCGCTCTGGCCAACATCTTCAGCCAACTCAGCAGACAGCAGGAACGGCTCGGCGTGGAGGACTACTCTGTGTCCCAGACCACTCTGGATCAGGTAATTAACCCATAGCAGATCTACAAGCTCGTAGTGCGGCACTCGGTGCCGCACTACGAGCTTGTAGATACTAACCTAACCCTAACCTTAACCTCAGTAAACTTAACTTGCCCGGGGGCGTGGTTATAAACACAACCTGTGTAGGAATTAGTCTGTAGCGGGATCAACGCGAGACTGGTGACGTATTGTAGATGTGCCACAGCGCAAATGTAAACACAAGCTAACAAGACTAAAATTATTATGGAGATATCCCGCTGATATCCCGCTGCTTCGGGTTCATCGTTTCCGCTTGAGAGAGCCCAGATGCAGGCAGGAGGAGGGAACTTGTGAACTCAATCTGGCGTCAGGTCAGTCCCAGGTGGTACCCAGCTAAATGATGGAGAGTTGGTATAACCAAATGGAACATAATAATAATAATTTTACTCTTGAGAACGTAAAATGAAACGGGTCCCTTTGGTTTCATTTTACGCTGGTCTGAACAAATGCGTCGCAGTGCGTAGATCGGCAATTTTTGCTATGTGCAATGTGGCCCTCTGGAGTGAGTGTGAATATAGTGGCCCTGCCCTCTCCGTCATCAAGGTTGCCCACCCCATGAGGTAAGGGACAAAAAACTAAATCATTGTATGTCGCACTATACTTCCTCTTACAGTATGTCACGTTATCTACATACAATGGGGGAGAAAGTACGCAAATGTTAAAAGTATCAATACTCCAATGCAGAAATACTAAACAATTTACTTGAGTACAAAAAGTACAAAAGTACTGGCACCAAAATGTACTCAGAGTACCAAAAGTAAAAGTACTCATTATGCAGAATGCATTTAACTAGTGTTCAAAATGTATTACAATCTTTGGAAAATAGCAGATCTACAAGCTCACAGTGCTGTGTAATAATATTATAATAATAATAATAAAGATCTACAAAGTAACAAAAATAAATGTAGTGGAGTAAAAGTAAAAATGTTGGATCTGAGATGTAGTGGAATAGTATTGGAAATTGGAAATACTACATTACAAATACCTCAAAATTGTACTTAAGTTGTACTGTAGGCCTATACACTGGCACTGCATGTGTCAACATGCAGTTGCCACTATTATGGAGTCCCATGGTGAACAAACTCACAGCGCGAGACCGCGGCATGAGACTTTACGCACAGCACAATACTGATTATCCTCTCAGTCGGTAGAACTTGCAAACATGCTGCACTATTTGAGGAGGATAAGCAGAGTAGAAGAAATTGAGTAGACAGATACTGTCAAACTGGGAGCTGCAACCAGCCGTAGTACAACAAACCCCTGAATCAACACAACGGCTCGCTGCCGGAGATTAATTTCAAACTCTGCCATATCCTTTCCAGTTTCCATGCATCTGACACCTCGCATCTCCGCTCTTCATATAGGCCTGCTCATCAAAACATTGTTCTGCGCTCAATAGACTAGTTGTTATGGATATGATTTGGATGTTGATAATTAACGATAAGAAAAGAATGGTAAATGGAACCGGAACACGATGCTGTGATTTTGTCGCTCCCAGCACAGGCACAGACCTTTAAGATAGTCGTTGTTTGAATAGATGATGAAATATGTCCATTAAATAAGAAAGGGTGTAAGAAGCAGCCCTTAGTTTTGTTGCGTTTGCTTTTGATCTAAAATTTCATCTCACAAACGTAATTATTTCCCAATATTGACCCACTTCAAAGCTACAGGGATTCTTAATGGCAGGTTTGTCCTGGTCTGAACAGATGTGTTGGCAGATGAATCAAGCTTATGGCAGCGATATCACAAGTTTAACTTTCGACTTCTGCACATTAAATAATTAGCGATAACAGTGCCTGGTCAGTATATCCTGAAGCCCTGTATTTCTGCAATGTATAATAATTTAATTCCAAACCCATATGAAAGCAAATTTTCTCTTTGCTCTATATTTCCTCCTCACAAAAAATGTACTTGAGTAAAAGTACAAAAGTAATAGTATTTAATGCGTTGCATTGTAAGGTCTTCTAGTGCCACCTGTCTGCTCGATGTTACCGTTGGGTGTAAGGAGCAGCACTGCCTCTAGGTGCTGCTAGTGGGCCATTGTTCTCAGTAAAGTGTCACTTTTTGATCGACCTAGCTGTGTCCCTCACGAGTTTTTTACCATTTCTTTCGTCAGGTCAGAAGTGAGATCATCATGTTTGAGGTCAATGGATTCTCGGATGAGGCCTGCATCTGCTTTAGACCTCTCTCTCAGTGTATCAAATGTCTGGCTCAATGAATTAATTTGGAGCAGGAAATGGAATCCCAAATTGTTTACGCTACCGTCAGCAGACTAAATTCATCACTGTAATTTTACTATGATAGTTTTGCAGGATGGAAGAAGCTGCAAGAAAATTACATGTCAGGGTTAGTAAAGACACTGAACACATCAAGTCAGCCAACATTATTTTGAGTGGCATGCTGAATTAGACCACAGGCAAAACACACACAATTGCACGGAGCCAATACCAACTACAGTAATAAGGCATGAATGCATGCAGGGACAGATAAACTCCCCCCTCCCCTCTCACCCTGTGTGCTACACCCACAACGGACAGTCGGTGGGCACAGCACGCAAACCCACTGCTCCAGTCTTTATGGCGTGCGTAGAAAGCACCTGTAAAAATTGTATATGTAACATGAATAACCACTGCTGTAAATACAGAGGAGTGGCCTCTGATTGACCTATTTACATTTCATTTTAGTAAATTGTCTATAGCCTCGCGGCCCAGTATCCCCCCCAAGGGCCCCTGAGAGTGAAGGGCCCCTGGGCCCCGGCCCCACTTGCTCAATGGCTAATCAATCCTTGCATGAATGGCAACTTAATGGCAAAGTTGGGCAAATAGGCCCATAAAAGATGACAGTTAAGAGATACAGAGAGTTGAGTTTTCACGAAATATTGTCGATCTTGCTGTCATTCCAGGATGAAAATCTTGTATTATAAGTCAACTTAACCACCCTTTTGGTCAATATTTACCAGATCACAGTCAGTAAATGCATCAAGTATTGGATGGAGCAAGAGGTCAGTGAGTTAAAACACAGAGGCGAGGACTGAGAGAACCATGGTGACCCAGACGGCCACCTTTCAGCTGGTGATTTATAGAGCAAAGAGTTGACCTATAGCACTACAATTAATATTGATTGTAGCGGTGTGAAGCTGACGGCAGGGACAGTGCAGAGGGAGTGCTTGGAAACAAAAAGCTGACTGTCTATAATGGAAGTTCTGAACATAAAATGACTGGCCCATATGGAGTGAATGTCAGCTGATATTGTGTGAATTACTCAACTACTACTCTACCCTACTTCACCACAGAGGGAGCATAAAAGGTGTGAACATAACATAATTGTTGTATACTTGAGCATTGCTGTAGGGTTAAATTGTAAAGTGTTGTTGCAAGGCGTTGTGAGCTTGTAGATGTGAAGAGATTTGGCGTAGAGGGAACAAACTAAGGAGGGGGCCAAGTACAGACCCCTGAGGGACCCCGGTCAATGAAGTATAAAGTGGTCAAGATGAGCCACTACTTTGTACTAGGGCTGTCAATCGATTAAAATATTTAATCTGATTAATCGCATGATTGTCCATAGTTAACTGTTATTAACTGTGACAAATTAATCGCATATTTTTTATCCGTTCTAAATATACCTTAAATCAGTGGTTTTCAAGATTTTTCTTATCAAGGCCCATTATTTATTCTGCATTTGAGCCACGGACCACCATTTGATGACATTTAGCCTTCCAGACCCAAACTAAAGAACTGTATTGATGTTGGCCAATGGTACCATTATGAGAGATAACAGGCCATGTTGATCACAATAACATGTTTTCTAAGTTTTCTAATTGTGTAGACTTAAATTAACTTAAGTAATTCAGCTGTTTAACAATTATTCAACTCTTCAGTGTAAAATTGCCATGCGTCTCTCAACCATTCTGTCAAACTTCACAGTGCGTTAATCGGATTGTGAGTTAACTAGTTAATAGTGCGTTAACTTTGACAGCCCTACTTTGTACACCAACGTAAGATGAACCAAACCAAACTACAAATAGCGTTTCCTTCTATATTCTCACAGGAGAAATATGGTCCTTCACTTGTGAAAAACATTTGAAAGACGGTCATTGAGCTATTATGTGAGGGCGTGGACATGAGAAGGTCCGGTATACAAATAAAAAAAGGCTTATGAGGACACTACTGATGCACAGGAGAGGTTAATTGTTCTACTAAATGTCCTTCCCCTCCTCTGTTCTGCCTCAACGGACACCTAATAAACACCTAAATGCTCTCCGTAATGTAATTAACGCCCATATCCATCTGTTATTAAGAAAATTCCACTCAGCAGCACTAGTGTGTGAAGTTCAGAATATGAAGGGAAGGTTATGGCTTAGCACACGCGAGTAAGGGTTTGGAAAAATCACATGCCATAAAAGTATGAATTTAAAGCTGCACTCCGTAACTTCCATGTCATACCGGGAGTTCAAAGTTCGAACCCTGCAGGTCCAAGTGTGCAAGTGCTGAGACATGTTTACCAATGAGCTAACAGAGCATGTGTACTTGCTCAGGGGAGAAAGTGCAGTAGCATGTGTCAACCACATGCATCCACATTTCTCAATAAGTGCAGGGAGAACAAATACAACCATAGTTGTAGTTATTGTATTCTCATACAGATTGTTTAAAAAATATACAATCTACTGGCTATGGCTTTGTGACAAAGCTAGTCACAACCCAGGGCACGGAAGGACACGACACAGGCAGTTGTTGTCAAGTAGGCTGTTTTATTCCTCTTCAGCCAGGGCATAACAATTTGAAAGCATCACAACTTCACAGTATTGGTTTACCCAGAAGAGCAGATGGCTCTCCACTGTCCGGACAGAGGTTCTCCCCTGAATGTTTGTGGAGATGACTGATTTAACCTGTTGTGTCCTTTGATCAAGTCCATGATGCACAACAGGTGCGCAGCCACACCCAGCTCTGAGTCCAGTTCTAGTTTGACTCTAGGCCAGGTGTGACTTAAATCAGTCATCCTCCCTCTCACAGGCTTATTCTCCTACCTTGACCTGGTTGGCTTGCATCAAAGCAAGTGGGCGGCGGTGGCTCAGGGGTAGAGTGCCTGGATGGTAACCGTAAGGTTGCCAGTTCGAACCCGGGCTCCCCCAGAGTTACTGTCGAAGTGTCCTTGAGCAAGACACTGAACCTAATTGCTCCCGCTGCCATCGGTGTATGAATGTGTGTGTGAATGGGTGAATGTAATGCACAATCTCTGTAAAGCGCCTTGGATAAAGGCGCTATATAAATGCACCATTTAAAGCAGAAGTGTAGCTAGATGTCCGGCATCAAGTGCCTTGCTCACTTGGTCACGGTTTGTTGCTGGTACAACATATAGCCCACTGTGGACACCATTTTAGCTCAGTTTTCATCTTGTAGACGTATCCCCTCTCTTGTTTATACACAAATGACCCTTGAAAGGGACTTTTATTACTCTCATTCTTTCAGAATAAAATAAAATGGCAAGTAAACAAAGTCTGAAAGTAAACAGTATATGTCCTTTATTGGTAATAAGATATACTTCATATGAGTGCCTAATGGACAATAGAGAAAATAACAGTTGGCCTGTTAATCATCTGTATAAAACGTTAGATAGCGGGTTTGACTAGCCTAGTGACTGATGCATTTTGGGCAGGACATATTTCCTCAGGGACTCGGGATGCAATCTGCAATGCCCGTATCCTCTTGTATTCCGTTGCTGTCTGGCAGAAACCTCTCATCTCCATATACCCATTCTGACCTGAGATCAGATTCTAAAAATGTCTTCTACATCTTGACAGTTTTCTGAAAAAGCTATGTTTCTATGTCAGTCGTTCTTCGATTTTTAAAAAATAGCAGAACTACAAGCTCGTAGCGCGCCACTCGGTGGAGCGCTATGAGCTTGTAGATCTGCTATTTTTCAAAAGCTAAAGCATAACATAATGCTAACACCAAAAGGGGTTCCCGCCCAGAATGGGTTAAACTTTTTGTGATTATTTTTTTCGTAAATGAATGCCCTACTACTTGATCACACTTCAGCGTCACACAAAAAGCATCAAAAGTAGCATATCTATAATTCTACAAGCTCGAAATTGAGCTTGTAGATCTGCTATACTTTGATGCTTTTGAATCCTGAAAAGTGAGTTTTTGGACATATGAGGTTTCCACCCGACAGACGTTTTGCAGAGCCAACTGAAAACCTTTTAATGAAAAAGCATTGCATTTTATCTTTTTATTTGATCTCTGCTGTTACTTTTCCCATTGAATAAAAAGCCATTACCACATGAGACAGAGAGCACTAAAGGGTATAAAGGTTTCTCAGTACAGTAATTTTTACAACTCAATGAAATATATACAAGGGCTTTTTGGGAACATTATGGGATTGATTTGTTCTGACATTAAATGGACCGCCAGATCGCAACGGAAGATGCTACTTTCGCTTTTTCTCAACTAGTCAAAGATGTCAAAATGACCTTCTGGGATAGTGAGCACAAGCCATTCATTTTTAAGATATTTGTTTGGCTTTTTCTTACATTTATTAAATCATAAACTACAATGATTGAATACAAAAGAAAATGATTTGTATTTTATTGTATTATTATCAAGGATAAATTCAAGTAGGCCTATTATATACGAAGACATGGAAATGCCTGAATACATACACACACACACACACACAGTGCCAATTGCCTAAACCGTAATCCTGGGTGCTACTCTCCCTGTTAAACAATGTAATGAAATGAATAAATTATGTGAATGAAGTGTACAAAATAGACATTACATTAAAATGAAATGTTTCAAACAACATACCTGTATGTTGATGAACAGTGCGCTCTTCCTCTTGGGCCTGGCCTGGCCCAGACAGCTGGCGTATAGCGGTCCGGGCACCTATAGGCTACAGCCTGGCAGCGCACCATGGGTTCCAGTCCTGATCCCGACGTCCTTTCCTGCGTGTCACTCCCCATCTCTCTCTCTCTCCCCATTTGTCAGCCTATAGTCCTATCTAACTATAAATGTACCAAGTCTCTCTGTGTGTGTGTATGTACGTTCGTACGTACGTCTGTAATCCACGTAACTCGAGAAACGTTCGCTCCACCGACTTCAAATTCAACACACGTGTTCCACCTCACCACAGGGCCTGCAGTGCCCGGTGTCGAGTCGGTCGGACCCACGGTTGTCCAGAACCGCCCCCAAAAAGGCCTCTTCCCGGGTTCTGGACAGGGCCCCTGCATGCCCAGTGTCCATATATGGAGCTGGCCTGGAGCTTGTAGATCTGCTACAACCTTTCAATATATTTTTATAGATTTTAAATCTTGAAATGAGACATTCTGCACAAGTAACATTTGAGTACTTTTTCCACCACTGGCTCTATCTAGTAAAGTTTAAAGAAAAATCATATTGAATGGCATCTTTTCCACCGTTGTCATTGTAGGTCTTCGTGAACTTTGCGAGGCACCAGGACTCAGAGGATTTGCAGGCGTATCATAACCCCGTGGACACCTCGGATGAAATTCCACTGCAACCTGGGAAGTTCACGCCAGCGGTAGAGAAGGTTTAAGAGACAAACAGTGCTCACCCACAGCACGGCGGGCGTACACCTTGCATACCTCAGACCTTAACTTATGGAATAGTTTCTATTTCTACTGTAACACTAGTTATAACACTAGTTATAGACATCATCAAGATTAGTTTACTTGAACTGTAATGATAGAGGGGTATGTTTTATATAATTTGATGAAAACATATCGCGATAACATGTATTTTTCCTTTGAAATTATTGGTGTGGTTCTAATTGAATTTGAACTAATGTGTTTTTTTCCCTTTTTTAACTTTGTATAAGCTTTTTATATAAGCTTTTTTACAACTTTTTTTTTATCAAAGGTCACTGAAGCACGTACAGTATCCTTTCTGACCCTATGCCGTAACATCTCCACATCCCTGTGAGACCAATTACATCAGACAATAACAATGGCCTCACTTCACTGAACTGACAGTCCTCAATAATGATAGTGTCCGTGTCCACAGAATATGCTTTTTGAGCGACCAAGTGCTTTGGATAATGTCCAGAGAGCTAAGCGATGACAAGTCTCTGCTTCCGTGTGTCGCCGTGCCTCTCCAACCCTCTGCATATAAGTGACATTTTCAGATTGTGGGATAGGGACAAATGCATATTAATTTGGGCGGTCCTTGGTATGAAAATATTTGAGAACCACCGGTTTAAATAATAATTGGAAGCAAGCCCAAATAAGCAACTGCACTTCAGAAACAAGCCCAAAAACCCACAACCTTAAGCTACTGTACTAGCCTAGGGATACGATTGTAATCGTAGCCCTAGGCTATAATCGTAGATAGCAGAGGGAAAAAAAAAAGCGCCGGGTCCGTATATATACAGACCCCGCCGCTAGGGGACGTCATATCCCAGGTCCGTATATATACAGACCCCAATGTATACTCAATATAAAGGTTGAGTCCCACGGCAGCTTTTCACATTGGTCCGGTTGCAATTTCGGATTTAATTTGTGCCTTTGTACCGCGACGCTCCCGCCATGTAAAAGCTTCTTACGAAAGGTAAACAGTGTGTGCTTGTGCCATTGATACTAAAGTGTGTGTAGTGAGTGTGTGTGGGGGGCGGGCAAACTCTGACTCTTAACCCATTCTGACCTGAGATCAGATTCATACGAGGTTTCCACTGGGACACACACTGGTCTGATTAATAAGCGGGCATGGCAACACTTGCTCGATGCTTGGCACTAGGTAGGGGAGTTCTCCAGCACGTCTTTACCATACAAATGCAGGGCAGACAACCGCTTTCTGTGGACACGGCACCCCCTTACTATATATGGCTGAATCTGTTGCCTAACTTGAGATTATCACAATATTCTCAGTCAGGACGCGTTCATTTGGTAAATGTACTTACCAAACAGAAAAGTATGCTGCTCTGTTCTGCAACAATATATACAGGTACTGTATACAGTAGCATGCAGATATAAAAATATATTTTTTTGTCTATTTGTATTGTTAAAATCCAGTATGTTGAGGATTTGTATAAAATACGACTATTTTGAGAAAGATTCCACATGCGTTTGACATTTGTTATGCAGCTTGCATCACTTATTGTGTGTTACTAATTGAAATAATTACTTTATAATTTACTTGAAAAACTTTTTTTATGTTGCTCAAAGATGTCACAATGCTATATTGTTCGTTACAAATACCAATGATTCCTATTTGTACTGAAGATGTCTTTATGCCACAGAAAATTAAATATTTGCACATATTTTGCCAAGTGACTCAGAGTAGGAATGTGTTGCACGTCTGTGTTTAGTCAGTGGTACACACTCTTGAAAAGTTACTTACTGACTTGACCAAAACCTTGACTCCTCACATTGTACGTTATGTCTAGATTATTCTTTAACTCCCCCCCCCTCCCCTTTTATACACTCCAATCTGCCACTTAAATAATGTGCTTTCAGTTCCATGCTCTGGTGAGCCATTCACATAAGCTACTTTAACTGGAACATGGGTGTCCAGACAGCAATTGTGTGCACAATGGTTGAGTCATTCCATTTATTTTTGTGTGGAACAGTCCCTCTTCAAAGGGGAAGTGAGTGACACTTTCTTTTATCCGGTTTCACTCCACACACAATGGCTAAGATGAATGAATTCATTTTCTTGGCAGACTCTCATTCAAACCATTGCAGAGTGATGCTTTTGGCCTTGTGAATTCCCTCTCCCCCTCCCAAAGCCGCCCAACCTTGCCAATTATCAAATGTCCTGTTTTTACCACCATTCCAATGCCCATGGGTGCCATGTATCAAAACAATCCTTTATTTTTCATGTTTATTTAGTGAATTGTGTAACTAGCTACTGTAATAGGATGATATATATATATATATATATATATATATATATCCCATTTTGGGTGGGAACCCCTTTTGGTGTTTGAAACATTATGTTATAATTTAGCTATTGGAAAATAGCAGATCTACAAACTCGTAGCTATGAACTTGTAGGTCTGCTATTTTTGAAAAATCGTTAAAATGTGATTTAGAAATCAATTTATAAATTTTGACGTCAGGCCTTAATGGGATATATATATATATATATATATAAATCTCCTGAAAAACAACTGCTGCTGTACCACAGATGTCTTCCCCCAGGCCAAGATATCAGCTGGTTGTCATATCAGGAAAGGAATGACTGCAGTCCTCCAGAAGCTCCTGTCGTTCTTCACCTGGTGAAGGTATTTGCTGTGTCTCCTCCTGGCCCACAGCAACATCTGAGTGGTCACTAGCCCTGCAAACACTGCCACTAATGTAGTGGGAGAGAAACACTTCATTTTAGTGTCACTCACTGTGTGTGTGTGTGTGTGTGTGTGTGTGTGTGTGTGTGTGTGTGTGTGTGTGTGTGTGTGTGTGTGTGTGTGTGTGTGTGGAATAATAGTCTCACTCACACACAAGTGTTGTGAGGACATACCTGGGACAGTTTGCGTCATGACAGACAGGCTGAGCCAGGCTCCAATCTACAATGACAACGGATTGGGAAAATGCTCATGCATTCTTGGCATTACAGAAATACGATGAATTATGATATAGTATAACACGGTTAGGGAATATTATCAGAATAATTCCAAATCTGGGAATACATTTCTTACCAAGAATTTTCTTCACCAATGTGTGTGTAAGGGTGCATGTCTACTAACATATCCCACATTGGTTTCTATTGAACCACCCTAGGGGAATTTTTGACAGCTCCTGAAAGTTGGGGTACCATCAACAACCATTATAAGGCAAAATGTTCTAAATTGAATTATGCTCTAAGTACTGTAGCATGTGACATGTCAAACCAGGGGGTTTTCATGATTCTGAATCCATTCCAAGCATGCTACTTAGTGAAATGTAGAACATTTTGCCTTATAATGGTTGTTGATGGTACCACTACTTTCAGCAGCTGTCAAAAATTCCCCTAGGGTGGTTCAATAGAAACCAATGTGGGATATGTTAGCAGACACCCTTACAAACACATTGGTTTCTTGGTAAGAAATGTATTCCCAGATTTTATTAATATCCCCTGACCTAAATTGAGGTCCAGGGCTGCTTACATTGACTATTTCTATTTCTGATCTACAAGCTCACATGCAATACGATGCATTTTGAGCTTGTAGATCTGCTATTTTCCACATCTTGAAGAAAAAAAAGAAAGTAAGATTTTGGAATATCTTTGAAAGATTTTAACAATACAAATCTTGTATGCAAGTCCCTGGCACAAATTATTTCCAGAAGGGGATCCGTTTAGGGCCAATAGTTGACGTGAAAATAGTTGAGAACCACTGGTTTATAATATATAAGATAGCTTTAATGTTTCATTTACCTCATAGGTGTATTGTGGGCAGTGTACAAGTTTAAACAGCCAGGTGAAAGGGTTACACGTTGGTCGAGGATATGTTACTCCATTACCTGGTCACAAGCATACACATTTTGTTATGCAACGCATTTGTATACTCGTGTGAAAAGTAGCAAAAGGCTATGAACAGTTCCATCAAGTCCTTGGGCTTCCCCGTACCTTTATATAACCCCATGCCCCTCCACTGAAAACTCCAACTTTAGCGCTGACATCAGTGAATGTTATCATGCACTCTGAGCGCTTTCTTGTTTCTTTGCTCGTTAAAATTAAAATAGCCTCTAGCACTGAACTGCTGCCCAGAGCATGGCTAGCTGGGAACTTCACAAAGTATGAAACACATGCTGATATGCTCCTTCCATTATTCTATGCCACTTGACTCTCTCCATTAACATGAGACGGTGACGGAGCAAAGGGGTATGTTTAGGAGCAGTGGGTGTGCAAGACGTGTGCAGAAAGAGCTCTTGAGACAGGTGAGTCATCAGCATATACACTCCATAATGCACATACTTTTCTTTCATGCACCTAAGGTGACATCTGTGACGTGCACCACGGTGCACAGAGAGGATCATATCGAGACATCGTGCCAAGTACGAGTCATTGCTATACCCATGTCTGGGACTCCGGTCCTATCACTGCTGAACAGGCTAGTGTTAACCGCTTAAACTTAACCCATTCAGGACGGGAACCTCTTTTGGTGTTACAAGCATTAAGTTCTACTTTGGCTATTTTCGAAAAATCGTGAAAATGTGGCGCATACTTTGAGTATATATTCTGTCAGAGCGAACGCTTTTAACTCAAATCTTTGCTTCTGGGGGGATCCCTGGAACTACATATGTTCAGATGAGGGTCTGCGGCCAAAAGTAGATAGTTCTGGGGGTCCTTGACATGGAAATGTTTGAGAATGACTGACATACTGTAGAAACATGACAGAAAACTGTCAGGATTTAGAAGCCTTTTTTTTTATTCGGCCTCGCGTCTAAATGGGTTAAACCCTCTATTCTTAGTAAACTAATGCTTAGTTGATTGTGGTCGGCTGTGGTCTTAGCCTCACACCTCAATGCGTTGTGAGCTTGTAGATCTGCATTTTTTTTTCCAAATGTCCAATAGGGATGCTAGGGTTTGTGTGGTTCAAAGAGTGCTTACAATATTATTAATTATCAAAGCAAACATTCTGTCACCTTGAGTTAGTCCGCAAAAGTGAAGAGATTAAGTTAGTAGTAGGTTTATAATTTTGCAGGATGCATAATATTGAACCTACAGTATTAAGATATTGTATAATATGCAGTTGTATAATTCACCTGTTTGTTTGTGCCTTGCCAGGCAAATGTTGATGAATAGATTACCAAGCTCGCAAACCTGTTAAAAACACACAAAAAGATAATTTTATTTATATGAGATTGTGAAAGTCAAAGAAAAATGAAATTGTAGTTGAAAAGTCATGGATTGCTCATATTGCCTATGGTAGTCTGGTACTGTGTGCTTTTGTAAATGTGAGCAACAGTGGAAACCAGAGAGATGTGTGCCGGTCTATACATCGTCAGCTAAAGGTGTGTCTGTGCCTTAAAAGTTGACCTTATAAAGCCTTTATCAGTA